>NC_141548.1:56947500-57237500 GCF_021556685.1 Rattus norvegicus | reverse complement strand
CAAGAGAAAACAACTTCATCTGGGTCTTTAGGAACATCCCACTCCCCTGCATCTTTCCTGCAGCCTCTCATTGCATGAAAGCTGAAGACTTTCCTCTAAGAGACAATGTCATGTTTCTTCCTGACTTGCATCTGCTCTCGAAAGCTGTTCCCTTTTAAGTAAATATGGGTTTGCTTCTGAGTACATACACATCCACAAGGGCTATTTTGGTTTGCGTCTCAGGGGAAGTAGGGATAAATAAGCTGGTGTGCATAAGTCCACAGGTTCAAATTCAGGGCAGTGTGCCAGGAGGGGGACATATTCCGGGCCATCTCTGTTCTTTTGCAGCTCACTGTCTGTCTTAGCCTTTTATTTCTGTGAAGAGATACCATGACCAAAGCAACTCATAAAGGCAAACATTTAATTGGGGCTGGCTTATAGTTTTAGACATTTAGTCCATTAGCATCATAGAAGGTGTAGTGGCTGGTTTTGTGTGTCAACTTGACACAAGCTGGAGTTATCACAGAGAAAGGAGCCTCCCTTGAAGAAATGCCTCCATGAGATCCAGCTGTAAGGCATTTTCTCAATTAGTGATCAAGGGGGGAGGGACCAGCCCATTGTGGGTGGTTCTGTCCCTGGGCTGGCAGTCCTGGGTTCTATAAGAAAGCAAGCTGAGCAAGCAAGGGGAAGCAAGTCAGTAAGCAGCACCCTCCATGGAGAATTTATGTTTTCAAAACATTCGTTGGGTGGGATGGGGGTGGGGGCACGTCCACTCTGCATTCCAGGATGGCCGTGAGAACTAATGCATTTGTAGACCACAACAACATATCATAATGTCGGACTCTCAGAATTTCAACCGAGTATGATTTCTCTTTGATTAACTCAAATTCAACTGATTAAAGCTACTGAACCTTTGCTGTAATATCCAACCTAATTGCAGAAACAGCACCCACCATTGAATAGATTCCGCCCACATCCAAGGATGGGAGGTGAGCATCCAATGAACCAAGTCACCTTGGGTCATCTTAGTGTTCTTCCTGCTCCCAGTATGGCACAGTCAGTCCATGTGTAAGCTCGCTCACATACACGCAAAACCTTTTATTCAAAGTGTTTGTGAACATCTGTATTATACCCTCTGCCCCTAGGCTCAAGGAACATTACAGAAGTGGGTGTCAAAAAACAGTAAGAGCCTGAGTCAAGGAAGACTGGGGTGGTGTAGCATCTCCTAGACATGGCAGGACATGGTCCTCATGAACTCATAGCAGCTGTGCAAGACCAAGGCAGTTGACATTCCAGCATGGGTTTGGAAGGAGCTCATAGGATCCGTTCATAGCTAAGGAGCTATTTACAGTTGATGGCTGCCAGAGGAAGGAGCATAGCCTTTTCTCTAGGAATATGTTCTCTGGTAGATTGGCTATGCCCCACACCCATGAGTATGTGGGTATATGGTATAAGAGTATATGGGTATACAGGTATATGAGTATATGAGTATATGGCTATATGGGCATATGGGTATATGGCTATATGGGTATATGGGTAGCACTGATTGGGCTCAGTGGGTTATAAAAAAAAAGACATGAAGTTGGGAAGAGGTGAGGTAGAACCCAGGAGAACTTGGAGGGGAGAAATGGAGAATTAAGTGAACCAAAATAAGCCCTGGTAACTGTTACATGAGGTTTCAGGGCCTGTTCAAACAGAAGCTTTACACATATGAAGAAAAGATCTCATGGGAGAAAAGCAACAGACGTCTCCGTTTTCACCTGCTTTCCCCCAGGTCCTGGAAGTTATTCTTCCTCCTCAATGTGTCTGGCACACAATGGCTGCTTTGACCTCTCTGCCTCTTAATCTCTCCCAGTTACTCCTAATCTTTAAAAAAATGGTATTGCTCTCATCTGCCTTTATATTGACACTTCAATTTTTATCACTCTAAATTACCTATTGAAGTCCCTCCACTGTAGTGTAATATGCATAATGCCAGTCGTCTTCACAGCACGTTGGGCTTGAATCCAAGGTGGGAGATATTTGTCTGCATGTTCATAGTCCTTAATTACAATAAGGCAGTAAGAGAAAGGCAGGAGTAGATCAGTCATCTATTCCACATCGATTTGCCCGTTGAAATGGGGCATTTATCCTCACCCACTGCCGCGCCCCTGTCTTCTGAGAGAATCCAAAATGTTGTCTGGTACCTTATGAATATCCAGCTCATTCTGTTCCAATTCCTTCTCCTGAGCCACAGAACAACAAAATCGTTGGGCTATTTTTGCGCCAAGAAACACAATTTATCATTTGCTCAGAGGTGAGCAAGCTTTCAGATCAGCAGCATTTCCTAGTAAGATGACATAAACTTTTCAGAGGAACCTTTGATACATCCTGCAAAGAAACCTAACTGCTTCTAGCATAAAACCAGGTAGAGTAACAGAACTTTATTTTTTTTTTAATTTTGTTTTTGGTTTTGTTTTTTGTTTGTTTGTTTTGATTTGTTTTGTTTGAGATAGGGTCTTTTTATGTAGCTCTGATCGGTCTGGAATTCACTATATTAACAGGCTGTCCTGTAACTCACAGATCTACCTGCCTCTACCTCCCAAGTGCTGGCACTAAAGATATATACCACCTTGTCCCAATATAACCTTTAAAGGAGTCAGATAGAAATACACGAAACTGAGGTATTGCCTAACTGTTGATAGGACATCTGTAGCAGAACAGTCTTTAAGGAAGTTGGTTTGTGAGGCTCTGTCAAGTGCTCCCAGATATTCTTTTTTTTTTTTGTTTTGTTTTGTTTTTTTTTTTGTAAGTCTCTCTCTCTCTCTCTCTCTCTCTCTTTTTAAAATTAACTTGAGTATTTCTTATTTACATTTCGAGTGTTATTCCCTTTTCTGGTTTCCAGGCAAACATCCCCCTAATCCCTCCCCCTCCCCTTCTTTATAGGTGTTCCCCTCCCCATCCTCTCCCCCATTGCTGCCCTCCCCCCAACAGTCTAGTTCACTGGGGGTTCAGTCTTAGCAGGACCCAGGGCTTCCCCTTCCACTGGTGCTCTTACTAGGATATTCATTGCTTCCTATGAGGTCAGTGTCCAGGGTCAGTCCATGTATAGTCTTTAGGTAGTGGCTTAGTCCCTGGAAGCTCTGGTTGCTTGGCATTGTTGTTCATAAGGGGTCTCGAGCCCCTTCAAGCTCTTCCAGTTCTTTCTCTGATTCATTCAACGGGGGTCCTATTCTCAGTTCAGTGGTTTGCTGCTGGCATTCGCCTCTGTATTTGCTGTATACTGGCTGTGTCTCTCAGGAGAGATCTACATCTGGCTCCTGTCGGTCTGCACTTCTTTACTTCATCCATCTTGTCTAATTGGATGGCTGTATATGTATGGGCCACATGTGGGGCAGGCTCTGAATGGGTGTTCCTTCTGTGTCTGTTTTAATCTTTGCCTCTCTATTCCCTGCCAAGGGTATTCTTGTTCCCCCTTTAAAGAAGGAGTGAAGCATTCACATTTTGATCATCCGTCTTGAGTTTCATGTGTTCTAGGCATCTAGGGTAATTCAAGCATTTGGGCTAATAGCCACTTATCAATGAGTGCATACCATGTGTGTTTTTCTGTGATTGGGTTAGCTCACTCAGGATGATATTTTCCAGTTCCAACCATTTGCCTACGAATTTCATAAAGTCATTGTTTTTGATAGCTGAGTAATATTCCATTGTGTAGATGTACCACATTTTCTGTATCCATTCCTCTGTTTTAGGGCATTTGGGTTCTTTCCAGCTTCTGACTATTATAAATCTCCCAGATATTCTTACAAGCTACTGGAATGGTGGCAAAATACCATGAGGTAAGGCAGTAAGTGATCCGGGCAGTATGCCTCTCGTCCCAGCATCCAGGAGGTGGAGACTGGCGGATCTCTGATTTCGAGACCAGTCTGGTTTATCAAGAGAGTTCCAGGGTTGGGGATTTAGCTCAGTGGTAGAGCGCTTGCCTAGCAAACGCAAGGCCCTGGGTTCGGTCCCCAGCACCCCCCCCCAAAAAAAAAGAAAAAAAAAGAAAAGAAAAGAGAGAGTTCCAGGACAGCCAGGACTACACAGAGAAACCCTGTCTTTAGAAAAAAAAATCAGCAAATGGTTAGATTATAGCACACAAGGAGCCTTACAGGCATTACAAGGTATACTCAGAAAATGTACCTTCTGGCCAGAAAAATGCTTATGATAGGCTCTTGGGTGTCACCTGGATCAGCGTATAAATCCTATCACCTTACACTTAAATATATCAGTAGCACAGTGTTCTACTGGAAGCCAAGGTAGACCTGGCCTGATGAACTCCCATCACCCGAGATGGTAAGGACAAAACTTTACCCCCAAACCACAATCTTGGCAGAGTCCAACAATCTCAATAACTATTTTAATTACCACAGCAGAATAAGGGAGAGAAGACTAATTATTTTTTTTTTTTTTTTGGTTCTTTTTTTCGGAGCTGGGGACCGAACCCAGGGCCTTGCGCTTCCTAGGCAAGCGCTCTACCACTGAGCTAAATCCCCAGCCCCGAGAAGACTAATTATTAGATACCGATCTGTTGATCTGCTTAGTGGGTTAATTAAAGCCCTGATTGTCCTGCTCGTTGCCAAGCATGGCTTCACCTTACTACCTGGAACAGACTGACCTGGAGAAATAGTGGACCAGTAAGTCGTTGCTCATAGCAACCTAACCACAAAGCTCGCCCCCATCAACTGTAACATATACCTTTGAAAAACAAGAGCTCCCACAAAGCTCGCCCCCATCAACTGTAACATATACCTTTGAAAAACAAGAGCTCCCACAATAGCTGTCGTGCATGCTTCTGGAAAAAGTCCAACTTGCTTGCTTGTTGACCCCACTTGGTGGTTTTAGAATATAAAATGAGAATGAAAACTGGACCAAAGTCTTTCAGGAGCTGTCCTGGCTTTGGTCCAGCGATGATGTTTCCTCTCGTCCACTCTTATCAGTGTCAAAGCACTTATTCCAGACAGATTCCCACAATATTACTCTCATGTTGGTAACATGAACAGATATTCCGATTTCTCTCCAAAAAGAGCGTGGGATATATGGGAAGGGGTGTGGTTTGGGAGACCACCTGGTACTGGGGAAGTGGAGTTTGAACTCCTGACCGGACCTTGTGTGCAGTCTGGGGTGTTCTAGAGAATGGGGTAGGCAGTCTGAATCTCTGAGTCTCTGTTGTTATCAAGGCTCACGCATGCTGTACTGAATGCAGCCCACATGATCTTTCCAAAAGTGCAAATCCAATCACCTTTTCCTATTGTCTCATAAACATCTGGGAGGCATTGCACATGCCTCTTCTGTCTTTCTCTCCTGTCACATCCGGTACTGCGGCTAGCACATAGTCCTTCCCTGACTTCCTTGAGTGAGTACATTGGACACACACCTGTGCTTCCCTTTATTAATTTTTTATCATTTCTTCAAATCCAACCCCAGAGTTCTCTTGTTTAATCTCCTTGATATTCTCAGTCCTCCACACTGTGGACCACAATACATGTCTCTGCAAAGCCCTGACTCAAGATTGGCAAGATGACTCAGTGGCTGAACACACTTGACAGCAAGTCTGACAACCTTGATACGGTCCTCAGGACCTGCATGGTAGAAAGAAAAAACCTATTTCCATGTGTTATCCTTAAAATGTGGCTCATGGCATATACATAGGTGCGCACACACACACACACACACACACACACACACTGTCTTCATTATGATTTTACTGCTATGAACAAACAGACACCATGACCAAGGCAACTCTTACAAGAACATTTAATTGGGCCTGGCTTACAGCTTCAGAGATTCAGTTCATTATCATCAAGGTGGGAGCATGGCCATGTCCAGACAGACATGGGACTAGAGGAGCTGAGAGTTCTACATCTGCATCCAAGGCGGACAGGAGAAGACTGTCTCACACCTGGCTAGGAAAAGGGTCTCAAAGCCCATCCCCATAGTGACACACTTCCTCCAAGGCCACACATACTCTAACAAGGCCACACCTCCAACTAGTGCCACTTCACGGACCAAGAATATTCAAACCACTACATACACAGCTGAAAAATTAAATGCATGTGGAAATAAAGCCACTGGAGCTGCAAATTGAAACTCAATAGTAGCACTTAATGCAATTGCAGAGTACCAGGCTCAGTTCCCAAGCAGCACAGGCACCTGTAACTCCATTCCAGGAGATCCACTGCCCTCTTCTGACCTTCATGAGTTCCTGCATGCATGTAATACACACACACACACACACACACACACACACACACACACACACGCAGGCACACGCAGGCACACATACATAAATTAAGTAAATTATTTAAAGATAAAGCTCTTATACAGTGTAAGTTTAAGTGTCTTTGTGACATGCACAACAGTGAAATAGATGCTTGGAAAATGTCTCTCTCCATTTTGGCTCCCATTTAGGTCTGTGTCAGGCTAGTGCCCCCTGAGGGAATGCTTGTAATCTTGCCAGCTATTTTCCACAATGTAACAATAGTTTAATATTCAGGTTGATAAAGCAGTTGGAAAACGATAGCTAAAATGAGCTAGTTCCCCAAAGCCCTGTTGCATGAGGTCACATTGTTGTATTGGTTTCCAGGTCTGCCAGAGCAAATTGCCATAAATTTAGATGGCCAAAATATTCTCTTATAGTTCCAGAGGCCAGAGACCCTACTCAGTGTGTCAATGGGGCATACACCCTCTGAAGTCTATGAGAGAGGGTCCTTCTTTACCTCTTTCTAACATCTGGAGACCGTTGACAGTGTTTGGTGTTCTTGAGCTTGAAGACATGGTACTACCATGGACTCAGTATCGATGCCTACATTTATCTCAGTCTTGGAGCAGGAGAGAAGGCTCAGCACTCAAAAGTACTGGCTCTCTTCCAGCGGACCTAGGTTCAATTCCAAGCACTGACATAGTAACTCATCACTCTCTGTAACCCTGGTTCCAGGGGCTCCAATGCCCTCTTCTGGCCTCCTCAGACATCAGGCACATACATGTGATGCACCTACATACAGTAAGGCAAAATAGTCACGGACACAAAATAATAATGCTGCTGCTGCTGCTGATAGCAACAATAATAAAAGACACCAATCTTTGGCTGAGGGTTCATCCTATCCAGCAGGACACTATTTTACCCTAACTAATTACATAAAGTTTTTGTTTCTAAAAAATAGGTAACATTTTGAAGTTCGAAGTAACAGGACAGTTGTAATCAGCATTGAACGGACACAAAAACAGACATGTAGACCAATGGAATAGAACAGAAGTCCCAGATATAAACCTACACGGCCACAGTTACCTAATTTTTGACAAAGGCCAAAATATGCATTAGAGGACAAAGAGCCTTTCAGTAAATGGCCCTGAGGAAGTTGGTGGTCCAACTGTGAAAGGATGAAGCTGGATCCCTGTCTTTTACCAAATAGTCATTGAAAGTGGATCAATGACCTTAAAGTAAGACCTGAAATTCTGAAAGTGTTTGAGGAAAACATGGGGAAAGCTTTCGAGATATAAAGGACATTCTAGAAAGGACTCCAGAACCTAAGAAAATATTTGAAGAATTGATACATGGATTATATGACATGAACAAGCTTCTGCACAGCAAAAGAACTAATTCTTCATGTAGCACGTGCATACACTCTCTGTATGTTGCACGTGCACACACTTGAATGATAAGAAAACAGAAGGGGGCCCTATTGGGATCAGGAACCAGGAGCAGGAGGAAGGGGAGGGGACAAAGAAAGATGGTGGGAAGTGACTATGAACCAAGATCATGCTATATTGAGAAAAAAAAAAGTACTATGTAGCCCATCACTTTGTACATTGAATATAAATAAAAAGAAAAAAATAACATGTTCAAACTAGAGACTTTCTCCTGTGACTAGAATATCCATTATCATATTCTCTGTACATTCCCAAGAAGTTTCTCCTTGCAGCTCTGAATGTAATATTTTAACATTTGTATTCAACACTTTCTATCTCTATTTCTATGAAGGAGTTTTGCTTTTAACGAATTCTAGTGGTTAAGGACTATCCTATTTGCAACACAAAAGAGAAAGCTCTGGCCAGAGGCAGTGCTGAGTGGGTGACACAATTAAACAAGCCCTCAGAGACTTGCCCAAGCAGCCTGATTGTGAGTCACCTGCAATTCTTCCCTGTGCTGAGAGCTCCGGATCCTGCCATGCCTCTGACCCACTGGAACCTCCAGCAAATGTTTCTTCTTGACAGAATTTCAATGTCACTGTTGGAATGGTGATACTAATGGACGTGTGTACTGCTTCTTTCTCTTCACCAAAACGATTCTTTGGGGTAAACAAGGTTTAGTCACACAATGGCCAGCTTCAAATTTCAGATTCTACGGTAAGCCCTGGTTTAGAAAAATTAATTGTAAAAGAAAATATCTTGAACAATTAGGGAATGTGACTGTGAACTGAGTTTGGGTCTGAAACATCCTCTGAGGCCCATACCTTCAAGGCTTGGTCCCCGTGATGGTTATTCTTGGCTGTCAGATTGAGTACATCTGTAATTAGCTAAAACCATTAACTAAAATCATTTGTAGTGGGAAGATGCACTTTTAATCTGGGTCACACCTTCTGAGGACAGAACATATAAAGGACATGAAAGAAGAAAGCTTGCCCTCTTTGCCTGCTCGCTCTTGTGCTTGCTAGCTGTACCATTTCTTCACTGGCGTTAGAGCCTACTTCTTTGGGATTCTGGTGTACACTGAAGACCAGCTGAGACATCCAGCCTCCTGGACTGAACAACTACTGGACTCCTGGACTTTCCATTGGTAAACAACCATTGTTGGATTAGCTGGACCATAGCCTATAAGACATTCCAATAAATATCCTTCCTATGTCCATAGATAGACTCATTCAAGTCTGTTCCTCTAGAGACCCTGACTGCTACAGGGTTGATACTACTATGAGGTGGAGAAACCTTTAGGAGATGGGGTGTTTACTGGGTGATGTTCAGGTCACTGGGGATGTGCCCTTGAAAGGGCCGTGAAACCCTAATCCTCTCCCCTCTGTGCTTCTTGGTCTTTTTGAGAATGACTTAGTCCCACCACAAGCTCAGAGCAACACACCCAGCAACCTCAGGCTGAAGTTTCTAGAACAATATACCCAAATACACCTTTTCCTTTTATAAACGGACTATCTCGGCTTGTTTGCTACAGTGACAGAGGACTAGTGAATACAGCATTAGAGAATTATTAACCTTAAGGTGATTATTTTATCCATTCAGGTTCAAAAATTTAGCAGAGTAATCTGAAATAAAAATATTATTTTTGAACAGTTTTTTTTTTACTTTTTTTTTTATTAACTTGAGTATTTCTTATATACATTTCGAGTGTTATTCCCTTTCCCGGTTTCCGGGCAAACATCCCCCTCCCCCCTCCCCTTCCTTACGGGTGTTCCCCTCCCAACCGTCCCCCCATTGCCGCCCTCCCCCCATAGTCTAGTTCACTGGGGGTTCAGTCTTAGCAGGACCCAGGGCTTCCCCTTCCACTGGTGCTCTTACTAGGATATTCATTGCTACCTATGAGGTCAGAGTCCAGGGTCAGTCCATGTATAGTCTTTAGGTAGTGGCTTAGTCCCTGGAAGCTCTGGTTGCTTGGCATTGTTGTTCATAAGGGGTCTCGAGCCCCTTCAAGCTCTTCCAGTTCTTTCTCTGATTCCTTCAATAGGGGACCTATTCTCAGTTCAGTGGTTTGCTGCTGGCATTCGCCTCTGTCTTTGCTGTATTCTGGCTGTGTCTCTCAGGAGCGATCTACATCTGGCTCCTGTCGGCCTGCACTTCTTTGCTTCATCCATCTTTGAACAGAGTTTTATAGTTCTAAAACTTCAAATTGTTGATGATTATTTATGGTGAAGGGGTTAGAAGACACACTTTCAGTGTGCCCTCTTCTCCAGTGTTGAGATTCTCTGCAAAAAAAAGCAAAAGATATGTACTTCTGTTTTTCATTTATCTTGTTTTACTTATGTGTATGTGTGTGCATGTGGACATGTGTGTGCATGTGCATACAGGTACCAGAGGAAGCTGGAAGAAGGTGTCGGATCGCCAGGAGCTGGAGAGATAGGCAGCAGTAAGCCACATGCATGGCTACCTGGGTCCTTTGCAAGAGCAGGAAGTGCTTTTTGCTATGTTTTATAAAAAGATAAGGGGAGAGAATCTGTTTGGTGGATGTGCAGTAAGGTGTGAGAGAAGGGGGTGCCTCTGTGGGCCCATGCTAAGGCGCCCCTTCCTCCTGAGGGACCAGTCATACAACGGTATAATATGATTGAATAAAGTTTATTCAGGGCATGGGGAGAAGAGTTGAGGGAGACAGAGAAAGGCAGAGAGAGAGAGAGAGAGAGAGAGAGAGAGAGAGAGAGAGACTAGAGAAGTAGAGGAGTAGAGGCCGGCCTTGAGCACGTGGAGGCGGGGTGATTGGGAGAGAGGGAGGGCAGGAGCAAGAGGAGAGAGCAAGAGAGAGAGGAGTGGCAAGCAGCCCCCTTTATTGTGAACCAGGCACACCTGGGTGTTGCCAGGTAACTGTGGGGCGGAGCCTAGACTAAATGCTAACACTTTTAAACCCTGTGCCATCTCCATCCTGAAACATGCTTTTGTATTACTTGATCACTGTTTACAAAAGAGGGGGAGAAGATCAGGATTTCACAACCCTTTCAAGGGCATATCCCCGCTGACCTGACCATCACCCAGTAAACGTCACTACATATAAACATACAGCATATATATGATTAAGTGATATATGTTTATATGCATATGTGCATGTATATTTACTTAGATTATAGATAGATGATAGATAAATAGGTGATAGGCAGATATAGAGAAATAATAGGAAATAGATAAATCATAGAAAATAATACAAACGTTCTAAGATGCTAGATTTTAGAAACTATGGGCAAATAGCACATAGTAATCATTTCTTGTACTATTGCTGTAACTTTCCATTTAAAAAGCAGTTTCCTCTGATCACAAAGCCTTCCCCCATTTTTTTAAAAAAGAGATTGATTATAAAAGTGGCTTCCTCAATCTGCAAAACAGAAATATATAAAACGCCTGTCTCTGGGCCCCGTTATAATTAAACCAGATAATGCAGGTAAAGGACTCACCACGCTACAAGATAAAAACTGTACCCGTCAGGTTGTAAATTATTGAACGTCAAACCCACCAGCTGGTTTAAGTAGGAAGACATCTATTAAAGATCATAAAGAACTCACGGACATTCAGAGTGGCAAAGGCATGCAACAAAATCTATGCTCACAAACTGAGCCAACCAAAGAGGCTTGCAAGGTAGCAGCTACCTTTGCCTCAGCTACGGTGGCGGTGGCGAGGTTGCCTCTCCTTCCCTGCAGCTCTTCCCACAGTCCTCCTGTCAGAACCAAAGTTCCGCATGAGTTCATCTAGGAAGAGAAGCTTAAAGCGGCCCTCACCCCCACCGTGCCAGCAGGTGGCTAGATGGGCGTGGATAGACTCTAGTTTCAGCAGTCTCTGAGCTGTTTCTCCTGTTTAATTTCCAAACAACAAAATCCCTACTTGATATAAAACAAATGGCTTCTGTAGAGACAAAAACTGTCCCTATCTCCCTAAAACAGGAAGCATAGGGCCACAGGAGTCCCTGTGTCGGGTGGATGGGTGGATGTATTCTTCTTCTAGATTAGTCACAACTTCTCTATCTTGACATCTTGAGATCTGTGGCCTAAATTAAAATCTAATCAAAACCACCGCATTAAAAGAATGTGGGGGTGGGAGTGGGAGGAAAGGAGAGTGGAGCGAGGGGAGAAATGCACACCCAACAGATGGAAACGCAGATGAACATACTGGCGGAGTTTATTGGCCCAGAGTTAAAACAATACTTTGACAGAGGCAAGGTCAAAGCTAACTGGTAGAGTTTCTAGAACATAACAATGGATCAGAAACGTTACAGAATGCTCCGGTTATAATTAACTTCGGCTGTGTACTTAACCGTTACCGTTCTGAACGGCCTTGGCCCCGAGTTGCTCCCGTGGCCATCCTAACTCTCCGTTAATGTTACTAAATTACTCAGTTGTCACTGTCCACAGTGAAGGAGCAGCAAGGGCTCGGGCTGGCAGGGTCGTTGTCCCTGAAGCCCTGCGCTTCCTTTCCCCAGCTGTAACGGACTCAAGTAAAGAGTCTTCAGCTCTGGGTCTTGAAAGCCCTTAGATCACGATAATGAAATTTCAGCCAAGCAATCTCGCAAATGGAAGCGCTGTGAACTGCTTGTAAGTGCTCTCTGCGTATTTCCTGAAGCTGACTCAAGGCTGTTACCATGATTTATATTCCTCCGTCCCTAACGTCTTATATGTACTTGCAGTTTTCCATGCTCAGCTGCTGAAATGTGTCCTTAAAGCTTACAAGCATAAAGCTTGAGGTGATACAATCCATTTGATGTAAGTCTTGGGTAGTTTGGTTTCCTCCACCATATTCTGTTCTTCATATATTTCCTGTCCTTTAAAGCATCTGGGTCATAAATGATGGTAAGGTTCCATGTGATTTTGGAGTCTCTCTCTCTCTCTCTCCTCTCTCTCTCTCTCTCTCTCTCTCTCTCTCTCTCTCTCTCTCTCTCTCTCTCTCTAAGATTTGAGTGTCCACATGGGAAGCACATTGCCTTCAATGGGCCCTGCTGTGGCAGAGCAATGTGACCCCCGCAGCAAAGACTGGAGAGGGAGAACCTGGTAAATTGGGGCTCGGTAGAGGCTGGGGAAGCAGGTGTGGGGTCTGCATAAAACAGGAGCAGAAGTCGGGCTGAAGCTCCTCCTTCTCCCGAGCTGCTTAGAACCCTGACCCCAAATAACTCATTCTCTTCAGCCGCCAATGCTATGATTTTTGGCCGTCCTTTCCTTGGTTTGTTGGGGGAGGAACCCCTGATCCCTAATCTCCCGTTTTCCACTTACCTGTTTGTTACTAGCCAATTTTGGAGTAAATTCCCCAAAACCTTCCCGAGGAAGTGTGCATATGAGGTTGATTCTGAGGACTTTATGATGCTGAAACAGATTTTTTATCACCAAATTGTTGATAATTGGGCTGGGGCAAGATCTCCGGGTTGGAAGCTCTGTCTACAGAATGTTGAAAGCAATGGTCTGTTGTCTCCTGTCTCCGCTGTGGTTGTTACAAAGTAAAATAACATTTTAAAACATTTCTCATCCTTTCTTTAGGGCCTGACCCTCAGTCTTTGCCCTTTTGCAGAATCTAAGCATTTGCTTGTGGTAGGTATTTTTCTGTATTTGCTGTGCTGTGTGAACTGACAATGGCAACAAAGATAACGGATCCCCCCTGTGCTGTTTGTTTAGGCCTTTATCTTCACTCTGGAAGCTTGAGAAAACTGCACAGCGAACAGAGTCACTACACAGCTAGCCCCAGTTGTTCATGCACATTACAGAGAGTCACCAAAAATCTAGGTGGCTTCTTCCACAGGCAAGACAATGACGTAACAGCTGTCAGATTGCCCCTTCTGCCAGAGTGAACCCAACCCAAAGAAACAGAAAGCAGAGACAGCGATGAAAGAATGGCATTTACGGGTTGGGGATTTAGCTCAGTGGTAGAGCACTTGCCTAGCAATCGCAAGGCCCTGGGTTCGGTCCCCAGCTCCGGAAAAAAAAAAAAAAAAAAAAGAATGGCATTTACACCTTCAGCATGGGGAGCACGAGGCAGCAATTCCTGAGCACAGAGGAAAATGGGAGATGTGTTACCCAGGGTCCAGCTTGCAGGGATTAGCAGTGTTTGCAGTGTACATGCACAAGACTAAAAAAAGAATGATCACACCAAGCTATGATGGTAATAAGAAGTGTCAAAGTATGTTCAAGACTTTTATGTCAGAAAATGGAAAAAAAACAGGAGCTAGAGAGATGGCTCAGTGGTTAAGAGCACTGACTGCTCTTCCAGAGGTCCTGAGTTCAATTCCCAGGAACCACATGGTGGCTCACAATCATCTGTAATGGGATCTGATGCCCTCTTCTGGTGTGTCTGAAGACAGTGACAGTGTACCTACATACATGAAATAAATAAACAAATCTTTTTTAAAAATGCAAAGAGAAAGATATAAATGAGTGAGAGGGTGCATCCTGTTTATTGATTGGAAGGCTTCGTATTATCAGGAAACAATTCCTTAAAACTTAATGAATACAGTCCATGTAATTCTAATTTAAAATCTAAGCAGAGTGGGGTGGGTTTTTTTTTTTTTTGGCAGAAATTAACAAGCTGTTTCTAAAAGTTATATGAACTACAAAGAAGCTAAAGTATTCTGAACAATTTTACAAAAAGAACAAAGTTGGAAGACAAATTCTTTGATCTTGAACCTTATACTAGTCATCTGATAATGAGGAAGAATAAACATGTTTGTCAAAGAGGCAGATAGGTATGTTGACTGTGTAGTCACGTGTGAGTTTATTGACTGTGTGGTCACGTGTGAGTTTGGGTGTTCAGCCATTCTTCTAGCACTTGGTATGAACTCTCTTGAAGCTACTCCTGTAGGCATGAGAGATCTTTGTGTCGTTGGTGCCAGTGTTGTTATGACAGGATCTTGCTACGTGGCCCAGGCTAGCCTTGAATTCCTGATCTACCTGCCTCCTGAGTGCTGGGATTAAAGGTGTGTGAGACCACATCCAGGTCATAGGAGAAAACCTTAATGACCCTTTGTAGACAGACACTTAAGAGACAGTGCACAAGGTATAAGGTAGAAGCTAAAACTTTGGTAAAAGCTTGACCTCATACAAATTAAAGACCCTTGAGTCTCCATTTTTTTTAAAATAATTTTTACTTACTTTGTGTGTGGAGATACCAATGTTCAGGAACGGAGTCTCGCAGGAGGGAGACTCCTGGGAACTTACTGGATTCCAACTCAGTCATCAAGCGTGGCAGCAAATGCCATCTCGCTGGGCCAAAGCCTTTTAGTTCTCAAACAACACTGGGAAGAAAATGATAAGGAAGCTGCAGACGAAATAATATTTTTAGGATCCAAATTTTATGAGGATTTGTATCTAGAATATATCAAGAACACTGAAACTCTATACAAGACACTCAAACAAACAAACAAACAAAAAGGCAAAATACTTAAGCAAGTGCTTCACAAAACAAGGTGGTGAATAAGTGCCTGGAACTATACTTAGCAATATTATATTAGTCACTAGGACAGTCAGTATATGCTAGGAGTGGTGGCATATCTGTAATTCCAGTGTTCAAGAGTCTTGGGACAGAAAAATCAGGAATTTGAGGCTATCTTGGGCTATATAGCAAGATCCTGTCACAACAAATGACAGACAGACAAAAACACCTATAGGAATACTTCAAAATGTTAAGAGTAATCATACCAAGTGTTAGAGGAATTGCTAACTGTAAACCAGGCCCTGACTTGGCTTGGTCAAAACTTAAGCCTTTGGCCGAGTAATTTCACCCCATTAACCTTAACCATAAAAATGATAGTGACCAACAGGAGTCACTTGGATATTCCCTTTCTCTAGATAGAGACCCTTTAGTCTCCTTCTGGATGGCGTATATGACTACCAGCATGCTGGGAACCAAGCAATCTACCTGGGGTACCACTATTCCATATACAACCCCGTTTATTCCTGTCTTTTGTGAAGTTTGCCATCCCAGATGAAGAGCTTCTCCTCCATAAAGAGAGTGAGGAGACAAGACTGGGCTGGCAGAGTGCATTAGGAGACAGGTAGTCAGTTACCTGTGTAGTCATAGGGAGTTTGAGGTCAGGAATTTTTTGGTTTTGTTTGTTTGTTTGTTTGTTTGTTTGTTTGTTTGTTTTTGCTTCAATTGCAGACCTGTGGGTCTGGCTCTGTTGGTAAACTGTGCACTTTGAAAGAATAAGGACCAGAATTTACTTTCCAGAGTCCATGTTAAAAAACAAAAATAGAGGTAGTGGTGGGCTAGCTCCAGAGATGGCTCAGTGGTTAAGAGCGCTTGACTGCTCTTCCAGAGGTCCTGAGTTCAATTCTCAGTAACCACATGGTGACTCACAATCATCTGTAATGGGATCTGATGCCCTCTTCTGGTGTGTCTGAAGACAGCAACGTTTTACTCATATAAATAAAATAAATAAATCTAAAAAAAAAAAACCAGAACAACAACAACTAAAATAGGAAAGGTGTTGTGTGCTTATAAAGGCAAAGACAGGTAAATCCTGAAGCTCACTGATCATCCAGCCTATATCTTACTTGGAAAATTCCAGGTTCAATGAGAGTGGTAGAATGGACAGCAATAAGGCTGTCTGGCTTCCACGTACATGTTAACTCATGTACTCACATACTCCACAAACATGAAAACGCACACACAATTGCAAGAGATCCCAGCCTGCTCCCCTCTGCACCTGCCTTCTTCTGCAATGTCTTTCTAGCAAGTCACTTACCTTCTGGGGGTCACTGTGGCTACCACTGTCAGACACCCATACATCCTTGTTCTGTGTTCACTGAGCATTGGTTATTGTTTCAAATAGTCAGGTGCTCAGCCTCAGGTACTGTCTCTGATGTCGCAGTCACAAGAGATCACGTAACTACTCCTGTTCCCTGAGTTGTAAACAGAAGCCTGGCGGACCCACCTTAATTCTCCAGTAGGAATGTAAGCGGTGCACGTTGGGACGCAGCCCAGTTGGTAGAGCACTCACCTGGCGCGCTCAGGGATGGGTTTGATCTCCAGCATAAACTGGACACTGTACTGCACTTGAAATCCCAGTTCTCAGGAAGGAGAGAGAGACACGAGAATCAGAAGGGCGTGCTGGCTGCTTAGAATACATGAGACCCTGCCTCAAAAAAGAAGGCTGCCACAGGCATTCCATTTTAATTATTACATTTCTAATGCAGATATAATATATGACACAGAGACCCACTTGTGACCATAAGACAAACAGAAGTCGGGGCTGGGGATTTAGCTCAGTGGTAGAGCACTTACCTAGGAAGCGCAAGGCCCTGGGTTCGGTCCCCAGCTCCGAAAAAAAGAACCAAAAAAAAAAAAAAAAAAAAAAAAAGACAAACAGAAGTCACTAATGCAGTGGTTCTCAACCTTTCTACATCCTACTGTTTAATATAGTTCCTTGTGTTGTGCTGAACCCCAACCAGAACATTATTTCATTGTTATTTCATAACTATATTTTTGCTACTGTTACCTGATATGCAACCCTTGTGAAAGGGCTGTTTGACCTGCAATGGGGTCGAGACCCACAGGTTGAGAATCACTGCACTAATGTGCAGCATGGACAGTAAAGACAAGGAAAACAGTTTTATGCACATCTGAACCAAGGCCAGCAATCACGTTCTACTGCGACCAAAAGCAAGACAGTACAAGAATACAATACAATACAAGAAGCCTCTGCTTGTTGTATTACTTCCAGTTGAAGACATCTCCAAGTGATGAATGCTTCTGAAATGAATGCACTGAAACTTTTGCTGCCATGGGATATGGCTCCATCATGGGTCTAGAGTCTGTGAAGCCAGAGATGCTGAGGTCGAGAGTTTGGAAACTGTGAACCGAGATAAACAAGCCCTCTAAACAGGTTATGTCAGGTATCCCAAAACGGCGAAGAGAAAACTCAGATAATACCCCAGGCAATACTGCGAGCTTATGTTCCAAAAGAAAGACAACCACAGAAAGAAACCAGAGGCAATGGAAGCAGACTCTGGAGTTTCCAATGCAATTGCCAAGGCATGACATCAGCAACCTACTTCTTCTTCTCTGTCCCTGACTCTTCCGCCACCTCCCACAGCCGTTTCGAGAATCGGGGAGTAAAGCTTCAGCGTAGACGCCTGGACAATCTTGTGTTCAAACTGTAATGCCTAGCCTGGTCTCAGACCCATAGACAAGACTCAGTCAGACACCAAAGCTCTGAGCATTCTGCACATGCGCCCCACCTCACAGCCAAGCTGACCCTCTTCTATTGCCAGCTTTAAAAATGGCACTGGGCGCTTTCTGCCCATGCTGTTTCCTCTAATGTTCTCTGTATGTGAAATCCTCCCAGTGGGGATTTGGAAGAAGGGCAAGTAAATATGAAATATGTCTGCCATGTTTAACTGGCAATCCTTCGATTGTCTCCCTGTTTCTAGCCTTGGCCATCTAATCCCCTTTAACTGTACAATATGTTTGTAAAATGCACACACCTTACCATGGTGCTCCTCTCCTTAAACATGATTTTGCTACTTAAGGGGAACAGTGAGGACTTCGGAGGACTTGAAAGAGATCACTTCTCCCTTGGAAGGGATGCCCTTAAGGAAGGAGTAAGTAGCCCGTTACCTCACCGTTCACCACCTCCCTGGGAACTCCCTGGTCCAAAGGGCACCAAGGCTAATCCTTGTGAACTGCAGTTCCGTGTGTCTTGCAAGTGAAAAGAGAGTTAAGAAGTATTGTTTGAGGTTGGAGAGATGGCTCAGTAGGTCCTGAGTTCAGATTCCTAGCAACCACATAAAGCCCGCCATGGAGACATGGATCTATGACCCCAGAAACAGGCAGAGGGGCACAGGCTAGTACAGAGATAGCTGGATCCCAGGAGCTTGTTAGCTGAGCAGCTCAGACCAAAAAGGTTCAGTAAGAGTCTTTGTCTCAAAAACTAAGATGGAGAAGTTATTGAGGAAGACATCCTAACATCAACCTCTGGCTTCCTATGCATCTGTACACACACACACACACACACACACACACACACACACACACGCACACGCATACATGCACACATGCACATACACATGCACACGCAAGCACACGCACACATGTGCACACACATGCATACATGCATGCATGCATATACACATGCACGCGCAAGCACACGTACACACACGCATGCATGTGCACACACACACACACACTGAGTGTGTGTACACTCTTGGAAAGGGAGAGAGATGGGGAGAGGGAGGGAAGGAGAAAACTTCAGTGGTTTTGTGCAAAGCGGGAAGAATGATGAAAGAAGTCAATGAGAGCATGTTGCATAAGATGGAGGGTTTTGTTTTGTTTTGTTTTGGCTAGGGAGGTTGCTGGTCTACCCTACATGTAATGTGTCCCACTGATTACCTTCAGTTTATCATTCTTTTCTGAGACAAAGTTCATTCCCCTTCCTAGAAGAATGTGCACCTGTTGTTGAGGGGTTGTTGTATCTTAGATGAGATGTCTATATATGAGTGTTTCCGTTTCTCATATGTCTGTCATCATGTGTGTGCCATGCCCACAGAGGCCAGAAGAGGGTGATGACTCCTCTGGAACTGGAACTTCAGATGTTTGTAAGCCACTATGTGGGTGCCGAGAACAAAACCCAAGTCCTCTGGAAGAGTAGCCAGTGGTGCTCTTTACCACTGAGCCACACTGAAGCTCACAGTGAGACTCTTAGTGTGGTCCTCTTCCTCGCTTGCAGATAGCTGCCTCCACAGTGTGTCACCTTAGGAAAGAAAGACCCAAAGCAAGGATCCTTCCACTCCTTGCAAGAACAAGAATCTCATCATGGCCTTACCCTCATGACTGCATCTAAATCTACTTCCCAAAGTCTCATCTCCAAAGACATTCTACTGGAGTGTATAGAACCCCAATAAATGAATGATGGGGTTAGTTGGACATCAGAGTCAGTCAGAGAGAGAAAAGTCTCACTCAAGAGGCATTCTGACTTCAGAGTTCACCAGGAGTGGTGAAGACTCTTGTATCCACTCCCAGCTCCATCTCTCCCCGTATTCGTCCGCCTTCCTTCTCTGTCTCCTGGAATGAGGGCTGATCCTCGGGGACCCTTTAACAAGTGTACAGGTTGCTAGTTTCCTTACCGTCTGTCCCCTGGAGTAGCCATACGGCAAACAATGCTGAGCCCCACCTGGCAATTGTCAAGATGCTCCCGACAGCTGCTTCCATTAGCCTCTTTAATCTTCACACATGGCAGGGCTTGCTTTCTGCTTCCAGCATAAGAAAACCAAGGTTTAGAGAGCATGTTTGCCCAGGGCTATCCAGCTTGTTAGATATGGAGATGCATGGTTATGAAAGTGTCTCTTGCATTCAGAGAGACTGGAACTTTTGCTGAACCTCACAGCCAGAGTTAATAATACTTTAAGGTCACTTAAGATTGCTAGCCTAGCGCTCTTTAACTAGGTTTAACTTGCCTTTATCAAAACAATTAACCACCCATGATTTCCCCATGTAACCAACTTTATAACCTAAACTAATGCACATTGAGGGATATCTACCCCAAAAGACGAATCACACATAGGTGTAAGCCAATAGAAAGTCCTTATAAGCTAGCCAGTGACTACACTGTGTTAGGGATCCTAGTTGGGGAGCCTAAAGCCTTTCTCATGGTGAACTTTCGAGCACAAAGACCATATCCTAGTCTGACATACTTCGGTTAACAAGAACAGTTACCCAGAAGGGGGACCACAGAAGCCAGAAAGCAAGGTTAGTACATTTAGAGACTGTCCCGGAACTATGGCCTTTGATGAATTAAGGCTTTGTTCTTGTTTTGGAAAGAACACTCTTGGAAAGGTCATGCTGTCTACATGCTGAACTTTGTGTTCTGAATGGCCCTTCCATCATGGCTTCAGCTGTGCTAAGGTCTGGGAGCCTCTTACAAGGCACAGCAGTATTTTCGAGTCCTGTACTTTTCTATGCTCCTGACTTATGAGTAATGTTTGTATGTTTTGATAATCATTTGCTGAAATCAGGAAATAGGACAGCAGCAACCTTAAAAAAGGAATATTCTCTAGCAAGGAATGATGGCGCACACCTTTAATCACAGCACACAGGAGGCAAAAGCAGGCAGATCTTTGAGTTAAAAGCTGCCCTGGTCTACAGAGCAGGTTCCAAGAAAGCCAGGGTCATACAGAGAAACCCTACTGCAAAGAAAGAAAGAAAGAAAAAAGGAATACTCTTTATAAATGTTGAATGCAACCTATAGATATTGCTTGAAAGCATTAAATTGTTAGTTTTCTGGGTCAGTTGAGGTCAGTTGGAGACAATGACTTCATCCCTTGTAAAACTATTCAAGATTCCTGTAAAGTGTTTCTCATTCCTTCCTGGTGTAACACTTCTGTGCTGTTCGATGAAAGAGAGGGCAAAGCCTTTTGTTAGAGAGACACATGGACACAGAGAGACAGACACAGGGACAGATTCACAAGACACATTCAAGTAGTCACAGATTTAGACTCATACAACAGACAGAAAGGGGTACCGGAAGACACAGAGGGGCAGAAGTAGGGAATTCAAATCTGGGATTACCTTGGTTAATGATACCAAGAAGAAGTGCTTTTAAATTTATTTTCCTTAATGTGACACTGGGGCATTACTGATGACGCTGTTAGAAACAAGACTGCAGCTTGGTCTGCATTCTGATGTCAGGAGGCAGAGTTCTCTGAACAAAACAAAGAGAACAGAATCACACAACAAGCCTGTGCCAAACTCCAGGTCAGAGAATTGGGTCCTCAGAGCTTGGTCCCTATGTTTTTCCTTTCTCTAACAAACTCTTGAGAGCATACCCATTTGGACGTCAATATGCCCACAAGTTCCACTCCAAGGCCAGCAGCGCTCGAAGCGATAAAGAGACCAGTGGAGGAATCTCAAACCGTTGGCTTCCCTAATGAGTTTTCAGGTTTTTCTCTCTGGGAGAGTAACAGGCAAAGCAGCTGTAATTCTTTCCAGGCAACAGGGCACCCAGGACACAGAGATGCCAATAGTCTCCTTAGCAACCATGTAAAATCGAGTTGCTCTCAGATGAAATCCTGATCTCTATTCATGTGGCAAATCACATGGGGTCAGGTACTGTTTATCTCTCTGGCAGAACCCACCAGGCACAGGGATTTTAATTGCATCCTCATGATCTGAAGAAGAAGAAGAAAAAGAGAGAGGGGGAGGGGGAAGAGAGACATATAGGAGAAATGAGAGCAATTCTTAATGAGCAGGAAGAGAACATAAACCATTTAGCTTCTTTGAAGCCTGTACTTTCTTATCGTGTGCTTCAGAAACCACACACACACACACACACACACACGCACACGCACACGCTTTAGGGCTTCAGACTCTGGCTGCTCTTCATTATAACTCGAAACTCGGTAACCAAGCTCATTATGTGAATGTTGATTGGTTTGGGGGGACTTCTCAGCCACACAGCCATTTGACAAATACAGGTTTGCTGCCCTCAGCATTGCTTCTGAATCGTCTTGACTCAGGAAGACCCGTAATACTGAGCAATCCTGGAAGCAAACAGATCCGAAGGGCTATAAATCAATGCTCGCCCTTTTTATTAAAAGAGCCTTGCTGGGAGAGCAGGTGGCGCCTGGCCGCATAACCAATTGCAGAGTCCTCAACAGATGGGGGGGTGGGGGAGTCTAGATGATGTTTTCGGAACATTATTTCATTTATTAACTTGACAAATATTTATTTTATGTTTGTGATATTCATTCGTGTCAGGCACTCATTAGGGCTTAAAAGCACTGGTACACAGTGGTATAATTCATTAATAAAATTTCTCTTACCGACAAATAGTCTGACTATATTGTTAAATCACATAGGCATTTATAAGATTAAAGAGGTTCCTGGCAGAATAGGTCCCCTTTCCTCATAGGCACGAAGAGTAATATTCTTCTCAACGGTCAATAAAGGAACCATTTTATAAAATCAACAAAGTATCATGTCTTACAAATCAAAATTTCCTCCAGCCTTTGAAGAGTTGTTTTTGAAATCTGCCTTCTGGGAGAGGAAACATTTTGACATTTTAAAGGAATAGGTTGGGTTAAGGAGATGTCTCCGTGGGTAAAGCATGGACACCTGAATTTGAATCCTCATCACCCATTTCAAAATAGAGCGTGTCCTTGTGTGCCTGTAGAGCATGTCCTTGTGTGCCTGTAGAGAATGTCCTTGTGTGCCTGTAGAGCATGTCCTTGTGTGTCTGTAGAGCGTGTCCTTGTGTGCCTGTAGACCATGTCCTTGTGTGTCTGTAGAGAATGTCCTTGTGTGTCTGTAGAGAATGTCCTTGTGTGCCTGTAGAGCGTGTCCTTGTGTGCCTGTAGAGAATGTCCTTGTGTGCCTGTAGAGCATGTCCTTGTGTGCCTGTAGAGAATGTCCTTGTGTGCCTGTAGAGCATGTCCTTGTGTGTCTGTAGAGCGTGTCCTTGTGTGCCTGTAGACCATGTCCTTGTGTGTCTGTAGAGAATGTCCTTGTGTGTCTGTAGAGAATGTCCTTGTGTGCCTGTAGAGCGTGTCCTTGTGTGCCTGTAGAGAATGTCCTTGTGTGCCTGTAGAGCATGTCCTTGTGTGCCTGTAGAGAATGTCCTTGTGTGCCTGTAGAGCATGTCCTTGTGTGTCTGTAGAGCGTGTCCTTGTGTGCCTGTAGAGCATGTCCTTGTGTGCCTGTAGAGCGTGTCCTTGTGTGCCTGTAGAGCATGTCCTTGTGTGCCTGTAGAGAATGTCCTTGTGTGCCTGTAGAGCATGTCCTTGTGTGTCTGTAGAGCGTGTCCTTGTGTGCCTGTAGACCATGTCCTTGTGTGTCTGTAGAGAATGTCCTTGTGTGTCTGTAGAGAATGTCCTTGTGTGCCTGTAGAGCGTGTCCTTGTGTGCCTGTAGAGAATGTCCTTGTGTGTCTGTAGAGAATGTCCTTGTGTGTCTGTAGAGAATGTCCTTGTGTGCCTGTAGAGCGTGTCCTTGTGTGCCTGTAGAGCATGTCCTTGTGTGTCTGTAGAGAATGTCCTTGTGTGCCTGTAGAGCGTGTCCTTGTGTGCCTGTAGAGCATGTCCTTGTGTGTCTGTAGAGAATGTCCTTGTGTGCCTGTAGAGCGTGTCCTTGTGTGCCTGTAGAGCATGTCCTTGTGTGCCTGTAGAGCATGTCCTTGTGTGCCTGTAGAGCATGTCCTTGTGTGCCTGTAGAGAATGTCCTTGTGTGCCTGTAGAGCATGTCCTTGTGTGTCTGTAGAGCATGTCCTTGTGTGCCTGTAGAGCATGTCCTTGTGTGTCCGTAGAGCATGTCCTTGTGTGCCTATGACCCCAGCATTAGGTGAATGGAGACCTGGAATCCCCAGAGCTAACTAGCCAGCCAGCCAGCCAGCCTAGGTAGGCAAAATGGCAATCTTCTGGCACACACACACACACACACACACACACACACACACACACACACAGACACACGAAAGCTTTAGCTTTTCCTTCCTTTACTGCTTGCTAATGAAGCTCTCAGGAGACACAGGCGTCCTCACGGACAACAAGTGAGCTTAGTCATATGATAGTAATAGGCTGTCTTCTGTCTCCCCTCTTGCCTTAGCCTCCTGCTTTTTTCTTTTTTCTTTTCATTTTCTCTCTTCCTGCCCACGGGCCTATTAGTGGAACTTAAAAGATGAAAAGATTCTAGCTCCATGGCTGGTGGCAAATGGCAGTGAGTTTTGACTTAATCTTCCTAACTGGGCCCCTGGCACTTTTCCCAGCATGCCCTGAGGGTTACTGTGGGAGACATAACTGGGAAGAGGCACAGTTGATGCTTGACATGCTGTCATGAGAGCTCACTGCTTCTAAAGTGGTGTGGAAATTCCCAGTGACTTGCAGAGTCAAGTCAGAGAGCCGCAGAGGCAGCAGGAGTGCATACGCAGCAGGCCAGCAGCAGCACCAGTGGGTGTCTGACAAAGGTGGACATTCTTCTACCTGCAGTTCTGAGTCAATAGGCACCCGATCATGAGATAACATTTCTCCACTTTCTCGGCCATCTTTCTTCCTGTGCGGAGTTGTACAATGGTGGGAAGGTGGGGAAATGGTCAGAGGAAAGCATTTCTACCTGTGGAGAAGTGAGATTATAGAAACCTAAATCGTGAGTGTTAGAGCATAGGAGAATTAAAAACGTGGCTTGCTTGCTTCCCTGATCTACCACCAGAGCAATTAATGTGTGATTGAAATTAATCAAGCCAGTGGATGTGTGGAAGAACTGCCCCCTCGCTCTCCCATGTTAGAGATGGGAAAGTTAATCCACAGGGTAAGTGACAGCCAGCAGCTTCAGTCAATCGAGTGAGTTAGGAAGGTGACTGGGCTCCTTAAGCTTCTGAGGCAGAGGAGTCAGCTGGGAAACGTTGCTTAGATGCAGATTCTGATTCAGAAGCCAGGCTAGGCTCCAAATTCCGAAAATCAAGTAAATCCCCGAGGTAACGTGGTATTCTTAGTCCAAGAACTGTGCTTCGCTCTGGTTTGGTTTTAACTTTTTAAAATTAGTCATATGTTGCTTCCTATTACTGTGAGAAGCACCGAATGTGACCTGGGGAGGAAAGGGTTTCTTTGGCTTATTTGTCTCAACAGTTAATCACGGAGAGAAGTCACAGCGGGAACTCAAGCAGGAACAGAGGCAGGACCCAAGGAAAACACTGCTAAAATGGCTTGCTCCCCATGACATTTCTAGTGTAACTCCAGACCCGCTGTCTAGGGTGGCGCTACCACAGGCTGCTGGGTGCTCCCGCAGCAATCAGTAAAGACAATGCCCGCAGACACACCCAATGGCCAATCTGATGGAGCAGTTCTTCAATTAAGGTTCCCTCCTCCCCGGTATGTCAAGTTGGCAACCAAGTTTAGCCATCATAATCGGTATTTATTCATACAAAAGAATGGGTTCCATTATGAGATTCATGGGAGTGCGTATGGTGTACTCTGATTATAGCCACCCTCTCTGCCATTCCGCTCTCACTTCAGCTGGTCTTCCCAAATAGTCCTCCATGTACTTCTTCCTCCTCTTCTTCCTTCTGCTCTTCCTCCTCCTCTTATTCTTTTAAAAAAATTTTTTTTCCTGAGAAACTCTGGCTGTCCTGGATCTCACTCTGTAGACGAGTCTGGGCTCAAAGCTCAGAGATTGTCTGCCTCTGCCTCCTGAGCTCTGGGATTAAGGATGTGCACCACCACTACCCTGCGGTTTATTTTATTTTTAATAGTGTGTGTGTGTGTGTGTGTGTGTGTGTGTGTGTGTGTGTGTCTGTTTCCGTGTGTGGCTAAGTGTGTGGGAGTGCAATGCCCACTGTGGTCAGTAGATGGTTGTGAGGATCTGAACTCTGACCTTCCTAGAGTCTAGAAAGCACTGTTTACCACTGAGTCAGCTCTCCAGTTATGTATGTTTTAATGTGAAAACCCATGAAGAATTTGAAAGGTCTGGTTTAGAACCTTGGAAATGAAAGTGTGGTCCCTGCAAAAGGAGCTCTTAGACACAGTTAGCGGGAATGTAAATTATTCCAACTTCTGTGGAAATCCACATGAAGTCTCCTCAAAAAACTAAAACTATCAAGTATATCACTCCTGGGTACAGGCCTGGGAGAATCTAAGAGATTGTGATTATCATGACAGTTTTCACAACACCGATTTCTAACATAGCCCAGGTGCCTGACAATGTGCACAAAGATAGAAAATGTGGCTTAGAGGGAATATGGGGTTTTACTCAGCCATGAAGATGAACATGATTATATTTATTCTATTTTTCAGGAAAATAGATGAAACTGGAGGTCATCAGATAAACAAATATTTTATGTTTTCCCTCATATGTGGAGTCTTGATTTAAAAAGAAGAGGATGCCTTGTGGGGTAGCTAAATGGTTAAGAGCATCTATTGCTCTTGGAGAGAAGCCAAATTCAGATCCCAGCCCCATGTAACAAGCTGGACTGTCTGCAACCCCTGTAACCTCATCCCTGAGGAGGCTGGAGACTGGAAGATCGCGGGGACTATTGAAAGATCGCGGGGGCTATTGGAAGATCATTGGGGACAATTGGAAGATGACTGGGGACTATTGGAAGATCATTGGGGACTATTGGAAGATCATTGGGGACCATAGGCTTCTATCTTAGCTGGGGGAAAAATATGTAGGTTCAGGGAGAGATCCTGCCATAATGAAGTGTGGGAGAGATTGCCTGGTGCCCTTCTCTGGCTTCCAAATAGGTACAGGCACCTGCACACATGCACATCAACACATACACACACACACACACACACACACACACACACACACACTCACACACATATACACTCACACACATATTCACACAAACTCACACACACACTCACACACATTATTTAATATCACATATAACTGAATGTTCCTATGGTAGTAGCTATTTTATTTTATTATATAGGGATTATTACATTATAATGGTCAAGGACCTTATATTAAATGAACTGACTTATTTTGCTGCTAAGAGGCATTGTTAAAAGGAGACTTAATCTGTTTTCATTTATCGACGTGTCAATTTTTTTCATGCTCAGCCCAAACTTTGGTCAATTCAGGTCCTTCCAGCCAGATATTCCTGGAGCAAGAACATTTGTTTTCTTAGATGCAGCTGTTTTGTTTTATAGGGACCCGGTGGGAATTGTGGTATTACATTTTTCATAAATTTTTGTTGATTATTTAAGAATTTGACTTCATGCATCCCCAATTCCCCTCGTTTCCCAGTTCTACATATGTCCTCCACCCTTGTATCCTGCCCCCCACCGAAAAAAAGTATAAAAGTAAAGTTTTTGCCCAAACAGCTTTACTGGCAAATGTTTGCTGCAAAGAGTCATTGGTCTGGCTCAAGGCCTCCAGCTTCCACTGTTATCCATACTGGCTCCTCACCCGGAATCCCCGCGGCCGTCTGTTGTTATTCTGTGTCCTGGAAATCCTGCAGCTTTGGATCTGCAGGCCCAGCCCGTTCTGGAGCTCCAGCAGTTCAAGCTAGAGTAGATGTTGAGGTGGGCCAACAAAAAGCCCTGGATCAGAGCCCGGGTGGTAGTGGAGTTGGTCAGTCCTCCAGCTCTCACGAACCCACGCCATCCCGCCAGATCTCCCATTATCCCAGTCAGCAAAGGAAAACTTTTTAGAGACTTTCACAGTCGGCAGTGACTGTAGAGACTCATAATTGGTCAAATACAGAGAGTAAGGGACCACTGATGCCCACTGGGACATCTGTGTCACCACCCCCAAGGCTCAGGGAACACTGTGGTGGAAAGAGGAAAGAGCTGCTGTGACAGTGCATAAGTTTGGTCGCAGCCCCTGGGAGGCAGAGGCAGGTCGCTCTGTGAGTTTTGCATCCAGTCTCATTTACAGTGTGAGGAGGAATGTTAAGAACCTGAGAAAGGTGCTGGAGTCCAGGCTGGAGATATACTGTATGCCTGAATTCAAGTAGCTATGATGACCTCCACAAGATTGCTACAAGATCTGAACTTGTGGAAACCCTGTTACAGATCTGAAAGGGGCTCCTCCTGCCCTGTCCTTTGGGCCCTGCTCTTCCCTCAGGATTTGTTTACAGTCAGTGGTTGATGGAAAGATGAGAGATTTTTCTTCAGTGGGGTAGCCTCTGGTGCCTGTGCTTCTGTAAACAACCCTAATGATACTCATTGGGTTGCACACTCACAAACAGGCATGAAGTAGAAGGTGAAGTTGGGGAAAAGGAAAGGATCTGGAGTTACAGAGGAACAAGAGAGGCGAAGGGGACCCCGCTGAGGCAGGGCAGCGAACTGAGGCAAAAAGGCAATGATGAAAACTCAGCTCAGATTGATGCAGCTGTCGGTCTGGATCAGACTTGGGGATTGTTCATTGTCAGCATATTTAAAACAGTACAATTCAGGAAGAAGTTTCCAGGCAACAACCATTCTCATTCCAGGTTTCCAGGCAACAATCATTCCATTTCTGGCTGTGCGTTAAAACTGAAGGTGTGACTACTTAGAAACTCCATTACAAAGTACATATGTATGACCACAAGGGTGGTTTCTATAACTAAAAAGCCCAGAACCTAGTGTGGTCTCCGGCTGGTAGCATAGAGTTCAGCAAGCTATGCAGTACATGTGACCCCCCTCACCCCTAAAGATGGCCTCCATTAACTGAGAGCTAAAATAATGGTCTAAGAGAAAGAGTCTAGGATAAACATTCTGGGGAATTAGGGTAAGGTATGCCCCTTCGGAGAGCAAAAATGTCACCAGGATAGTAACAATATCTACTCCTAGCCTTCTGGGTGGAAACCAGATAGTTCCTCCTTGAGGAGATGCCCCTGTGTGTTTAACATTCCTAGTTCCCTAGTGCTCTGTGGACACAAGGACCTTTGTGACTCCAACAGAGAGGGCAAAGAAGGGGTAAATATGGTCAAAATGCATCATGTACATATATGAAAATGTCCATTATGGTAGTCATCCTTGTGTGACATATGCTAATAAAATGCTCAGAAGTAACACTGTAGAAACTATGATATTCTGAGACAAGAAACTGTTTCTGATACATTAAGTGGAAATGGCAAGTTATAAGATAGTCTTAATCCAGTTTTGAAAAAGAAAAAGGGGGTTGGGGATTTGGCTCAGTGGTAGACCACTTGACTAGCAACCACAAGGCCCTGGGTTTGGTCCCCAGCTCCGAAAAAAAGAAAAAAAAAAGAAAAAGAAAAAGAAACGTATTTATGTGGAAGAGAGAAAAATGCGAAGCACGGGGAGGTGCAACCACCATAATCATGGTGTAAGCTTTAAAAATGCAAGCAGGATCCCAAGTGGGTAACTGGGCTAATGCTTCAAAATGGAGCCTGACAGCCACTTGCTGACCGTGCTGTCACACAGTCACATATATTCTTTTGCACATAATAAACTTTGTGGCTCTTACGTAGGCGTAGTCCTGTACCAACTTTCAAAATAAATGCATCCCTATAAAGCTTCAATTCGCTGCTTGGATTCGACCAATCTGAGCCATTGTCTATAGTCATATGTAAATGCCAACCAATTAGGAGCAGGTAAGGTTGCGGCTCACGTTTGTGCCGTAGACAGATGGTAAGAACAGCCTCTATTACAGTTTTTTAAACTGTGGGCATGATCCCATATGGATCACATAACTCAATGTTCAGGTTACAAAAAAACTGACAATAACACAAGTTTCTGCTGGGCAGTAGTGGCATATGCCTTTAATCCCAGCGCTTGGATGCAGGTAGATCTCTGTGAATTCAAAGCCAGCCTGGACCACAGAGTAAGTTCCAGGACAGACAAAGCCATACAGAGAAACCCTGCCTTGAAAAACAAAACAAAGTTTCTGAACTTGCAACCGACCACCAAAAAATAAAAAACAAAACAAAACAAAACAACCAAACGTAATGAATCCAAGGTGTTCTCGCCAGAGCTCAGTGGTATCCCACATCTCCATCAAACTGTAGCCTTGGCTCTGAGCACACAGTGTGCACACGCTATACACGCTCTGCTAACAAACGCTGCCCAGACACACACTTTGGCTCAGGTTCAAGCCTGTTGCTTATTAACAATGTCAGTGCTTTTACGACCCAGGCAAGTTTCTTTATTAAAGTCTGAATAGTTTCTCTACCATCATTTCTCAGGCTGTAAATCAAAGTGGTGTTTCTCTGGATTGTGTTCTGCTAGAACGTCTGGTAGAAAAGTTGCCCTTTGAATTGATGTCTTTGAGTTTCATTAAAAAAAAAAAATCATTGAGTGAACATTGCCTTGGGGTTGGGACAATGTTTCCATTAGCTTTGGTGAGGGTCCTGAACATATGCCTGTCATTTCACACTATCTATGCATGTAAAGCTGTGTTCCCCTGCTTTGATGGTGGTAAAGATTAAATATTGATCAACTCTGAAAAAATTTAAAGATACCCTACATTTTGCAATATTCCACTGGGATGTAATTCATGTAAATACAAACAGGCTGATTCTCACCGATGCACTTGGTAAGGTCATTTGTATACCAAAGAATTGTCTCGAAATTAACTTCTGTGAAGGTCTGCTCTGTGTACCTGTTTCATATATCTGCATATCTGGAGTTACCAGAAAGTGTCTTGGGCCTAAAGGTGTCAAGAGAGTGAAGAACACTGTCCTTCTTGAGGACCTCAGCTTGCTTCCTGTTACCCTTGCGAGTTGATAGCCTGTAGCTTTAGCTTCAGGGGATTTGGTACCCGCTTCTGGCCTGCACAGATTCCTGATACACAAAAACAACCAACACTACACCAACATAAAAATAAATTAAAGCAAAAATACTAATTTTCAAAAGCCATGTCCTAAGGGCAGGATAGCTCATATTTGTACTTCCTGTACTTGGAGGGTTGAGGTGAGAGGATTGCCATGAATTCAAGGTCAACCTGGGCTACATGATCAGTTCCAGCCTGGGCTACATGGTCAGTCCCAGGTCAGCCTGGGCTACATGGTCAGTCCCAGGTCAGCCTGGGCTACATGGTCAGTTCCAGATCAGCCTGGGCTACATGGTCAGTTCCAGATCAGCCTGGGCTACATGGTCAGTTCCAGGTCCATCTGGGTTACAGAGTAAAACCCTGTCTCATACAACCAAACCAAATCTCAGAAAGCCTTGCTCCATCCGAGCTAGCATTTCTCTTTGCTCCTGCACATGGTAAGTTTTCACTTCGTACTGAAACTGAAGGCTGTGTCTGCATCTCTCTGGATTCCACAGTGTCTGTTTTGTAGCTGTTTTTAAATAAAGGCTCCCTCTGTCAACATTTTTTTCCCAGTGAATTGTTATTGACAGTTGCTGATTGCTGCTAGTTTCTGTTCTGGGTCTCACTGGGAGGTTTCCAAACTGGATAGAAGAAATTGTCTAAGTGCCTGACTTGAGGTGCAAGGAGCTACTTCTAAGGTTGCTTACTCGAAGAGCTGGCTCCTGAGAGGTAGCAAGTGGTCTCCTTTCCATTGGGCTTCTCTTCTCTTCTCTTCTCTTCTCTTCTCTTCTCTTCTCTTCTCTTCTCTTCTCCTCTCCTCTCCTCTCCTCTCCTCTCCTCTCCTCTCCTCTCCTCTCCTCTCTTCTCTTCTCTTTTTTCTTTTTCTGAGAGAGGGTTTCTCCTGTAGGCTGTTCTAGAACTCACTCTGTAGACCAAGCTGGCTTCAAACTGAGAGATTCACCTGCCTCTGCCTCCAGAGTGCTGGGATTTAAGGTGTGTGTACCACTGGGTTTCTTAAACAAGTACATCCCTAGTAAGAATGTGTCAGGCCTGTGTCAGTGGTTGGCTTCTCTCTCTCTCTCTCTCTCTCTCTCTCTCTCTCTCTCTCTCTCTCTCAATAACAGGCTTTTTTCCTTTAGCTGAAGCTGCTGCTGACTCCTTGATTTTCATCTGGGGATTGATGTGTTACAAATTAGTACTGTTTGTCCTCTTGGAATAAGCCAGTCACAGTGACAAACATTTTATTTTCAAAGCTGACAAACACTCGGCCTGAAAAGCAAGCAAACACATAATCTCAACCTCTAAAACTCTTCGTCTTGCCATCTGTAATTTGCACCAAATCATAATTTGCATCTGTAATTTTAGGCACCAAGAAAAATTCCAAGGTCAAACAACCTTACTGAGACACTTGTCTTCAGAGCCCTGGTCTTCTTCCCGTTGCAACACCCTTCATGAAATGACCTGAGAGAGAATCTGGTAGAAAGCCACCCTCTTAGGACCTACTCTTGGAAGTCACATGACATCACTTTTCCTACTTTCTGTTTGAAATGAATCACTAGACCTGCTTCCCATCCAGGCGGGGGGAACCTGGCCTCATATTTTGAAGAAAGGGCCTGAGACATATTTTTAAAACTACTGATGTGCTGAGATGTAACTCAGCTGGAGAGGGCTTGCCTAACCCACATTAAGCCCGGACTTAGCTCTCCGCCATGCGAGTATAACTGCAGCGTTCAGGAAGTGGAGGCAGGGGAATCAGGCGTTCAAGGGCACCCTCAGTTACATATTCAGTTGGAGGCCATCTGGGCTACATAAGATACTCTCTCAAAAAATAAAAATTCTTTGATAATCAAGCTACCCAGATCAGCACGAGTCCCCTAGAAAATGCCTGGTACCTGGAGGACCTCACTGCGCATGTCTGGTCGTTCTCCCGGCACAAATACAGCTTTGTGGTCTTTATTTTTCTTGTGTGGTGGAATTAAAAATAACATCTAGAGAGGTTCATCTCAATTCAAACAGTGCTACAGCAGGTGCAACCTATTTGCTCTGTCTGCCTCTTCCCGCACAAGGGTTCCTACCTAAATTCACCCGGATAGAGAAGGGAATTTTAATCTTCACCGCTGTCTGTAGCACATGCTACCTCAACAGAAGTCGGGATCATCAGGCGGCTTTGGAAAATTCCCACTGATTATCCTTCATGTTAAAAGGAGGGAGGGAGATGTGTTTCAGCTTCTAAGGGATTCTGGGAAGGAAGCTTCAGGTACAATGATAATGAGGAAGCCGGGCCTAAATATTCACAGCAATTATTTCCTTCTGGACACGTTAAGAGAAGAGGGGGGAAATCGATTGAAAACAAATTTGCATTAGAGTTAAATGTTTAAAAAGCTCAATTTATACCTCTTGTAAGACTAACAGTCAATTCCTCCGCTGGGTTTTGAGTGGCTACTGGATTCACGATGAACAAAGAAGAGGCTTGACCCGAGGGAAAGCAATTAGCATCGCTTTCCCAGCTCAGCTTCGGTTGCTCAAGGTCTGGCACGGCTGCGAAGAGCTGTAAAAGACTCACTAAAACAAAATCAATTTTCAAATGTGATGTATGTATGCTCTCTAGACTTAGCAAATAGGCAACTTCTGGGTATCTTATTAGAGAGGAGAGCAGAGGAACAAAGGAATATAAAGTGGTAACTGCTAAGGGCTTTTGCTCCTGCCATGGTTGAATCTAAGCCTGGAAACCAGAAAAGTAAATTGCAGTGAAGCAGAAACATTACTAATTGCTTCTCTTCTCAGGAGTTCCTTCATCCTGAGCATTCTGTTCTCCCAAGAGTATTGTGAATGCCCTGGTGCTGAGAGATCACACAGATGTGTTCAGGCGGGCAATGAATTACAGAGCAAAGACTTTTAACCCAGCCCAGGTAGTTACCAGCTTGCAGTGAGCTGTCTGTCCATGGAATTAAATGTATTGTTCTGACAGCAAGTACCCGGCACCTAAATGTCTCCTTTTAGCAATCCCAGGAGAAAGATGATCCCTCTCCATCCAGAGGCTTGCCAGGCGAATGGCACAGAAAGCCGTTGTCTCTAGGCATCGAAACAATTGGGCAATCAACCAAATGAGTTTTCTGGGGCTTCAGTTTCAATGCGTTTTGGAGGTTTTTCCTGATGGATGATTAGGGATGTTGTGGGGATGGGGATAAAACAAAAGGACTCTGGTCTTGTGGTGAAGAGATAAAGGAGGTCCTAGGAGTTGGAGATTGAGACTGAACCTCCTATGGGTGTGTGTGTGTGTGTGTGTGTGTGTGTGTGTGTGTGAGAGAGAGAGAGAGAGAGAGAGAGAGAGAGAGAGAGATCCGTGTGATATATGGGCTGTGTGTGTGTGGTGTCTGTGTAGTGTATGTGGTGTGTGTATGGGATCTATGTGATATATGTGCCGTGAGTGTTTATATGTGTGTGTGGTCTCTGTGGTGTATGTGGTATGTGTGTGTGTGTGTGTGTGTGTGTGTGTGAGAGAGAGAGAGAGAGAGAGAGAGAGAGAGAGATCCGTGTGATATATGGGCTGTGTGTGTGTATGGTGTCTGTGTAGTGTTTGTGGTGTGTGTATGGGATCTATGTGATAAATGTGCCATGAGCGTTTATATGTGTGTGTGGTCTCTGTAGTGTATGTGGTGTGTGTGTGTGTGTGTGTGTGTGTGTGTGTGTGTGTATGAGAGAGAGAGAGATCTGTGTGATATATGTGCTGTGTGTGTGGTCTATGTGGTTTATGTGATTTGTGTGTTTGTGTGATATGTGTGATATGTGTTGTGCGTGTGTGTAGTGTATGTGGTGTGTGTACGGGATCTGTGTGATATATGTGCTATGAGTGTTTATATGTGTATGTGGTCTGTGGTGTATGTGGTATGTGTGTGTGTGTGAGAGATCTGTGGGATATATGTGCTGTGTGTGTATGGTCTGTGTGGTTTATGTGGTGTGTGTGTGTGTGTGTGTGTGTGAGAGAGAGAGAGAGAGAGAGAGAGAGAGAGAGAGAGAGATCCGTGTGATATATGGGCTGTGTGTGTGTGGTCTGTGTAGTGTATGTGGTATATGTGGGGTGTGTATGTGTGTATGGTCTGTGTGGTGTATGTGGTGCATATGTGCTGTGTCTGTGTGTGGTGTTTTGTATGTGTATGTTGTATGTTGTGGCATGTGGTGTTCTAGCATATATTAATCATTCATATTAGTGGTTTTCATTACGCCATATTCAAAGGTATCATATTTTCCTACCCCATTACCCTCTCCTGCCCCTTCCCAATGATCAAGATGCATTTGAAAATTTTTTATTTAAGGATTGTTTATTTTTATGTGTATAGGTGTTTACATTATATACACACATATACACAGGTACCACATGTGTGCCTGATGCTTGCAGATACCAGAGGCTTAGAATCCTGTGGAACTAGAATTATAGGTGCTTGTGAGCTGTCATATGGGTGCTGAGAATTGAACCTGGGTTCTCTGAAAGAGCAGCAAGTACTTTTAACCATGGGGCCATGTCTCTACCCCCTCAAGATTGTGTGTGTGTGTGTGTGTGTGTGTGTGTGTTGTGTTTGTGTGTGAGTTTGTGTGTTTATTTATGAGTGTTTGTGTAGGTGAGTGTGTTTGTGTATGAGTAGTATGTTTGTGTGTGTATGAATGTTTGTGTGTGTTTGTGTATATATGTGTGTGTATGAGTAGTGTGTGTGTGAATGTGTGTTTGTTTAAGAGTGTGTTTGTGTATGTGAGTGTGTTTTTGTATAACCAGTGTGTGTGTGAGAGTGTGTGTGTTTGTGTATGAGTAGTGTGAGAGTACATGTGTTTTGTGTGTAAGTGTGTGTTTGTATGTGAGTGTGTTTGTGTATGAGTAATGTGTGTGTTTGTGTGTGTGAGTGAAAGTGTTTGTGTATAAGTGTGAGTGTGTGTGAGAGTGCATGTGTTTGTGTGTGTGTGTGTGAGAGAGAGTGTGTGTGTGTGTGTGTGTGTGTGTGTGTACATGAGAATACAACATTCAAATCCAAGTCTCCACTTTATGATAAAGGCTCTCCTTGTCTCTGCTCAAGCCCTCACGTGATGTTGCATCTCACAAGAATGAGATGAACATTTCTCTACAGAAATCATGACAAAATCACAATACAGCAACTTGGCGATTTGTGATGAATTACTGGGTCTAGTCAACACTCATCAATGGCTGTGGTATTATTAATGGTTACTTACTTTTGTGTTGTTGTGCTCAGAACACCTGATAGAAACAGCCTGAGGAAAGATTTATTTTGGCTCCTAGTTTCAGAGGTTTCAGTCTATGGAAATATGGAGGAAATGCTGGAGTCATGGTAACGGAAGTGTGTGGGAAGGCTCCTCATATCACAGCAGGCTAGGAAGAGGAAAGACTATTAGAACCAGCGGCCTACTTCTGCCATCTAAGACTCCTCTCTCTAAAAGTCCCACAGCCTCCTGAACAGCATTCAAAATGAGTCTGTGGAGGACATCTCTGATTCAACCACCATTACAACCACCCACACTGTAGGAAGAGCGAAACCCAGCAGTTATGTCCCTCATGCTTGGAAGTGCAGAAGACTATGTGTGAAGCAAATTGTTTTTTCCCATCAAAGTCAGAGCTGAATCACGTCATGCTTGGAGATCTAATGATCATTTAGAAACTACAAGTAACAGCCTAGAGACGCAATTAAAAGATTGGGGATATAGGAAAATACATGAGACAAGTAACCTGGACAAGAGCAGTAGGCATGAGGAAGAGGGGAAGTGGAGTGGAGATAGGAAGGGAAAGGGGGAGAGAAGGATGGAGGTGAGGGAAGGGAGCTAGGAAGAGATTCAATGTTTGGAATTTGTTTAGACCATTATCAAACAGACTGTAAAAATAATTGTTTTTAGGGATGGAAAATTGCTCAGTGGTTAAGAGCATTTGCTGCCCAATCATGAACACTGGAGATCAGATCCCCAGACACACAAACAATGTGTCCCATAAACACCTGTGGTCTGAGTCCCTAATGGCAGGAAGAGAATGAAGGAGGGCTGGGGCTTGCTAGCCTCCAGACCAGCTCAGAGAAAAATGAGGTCCAAGTTTAGGGAGGGGTGCTGCCTCAAAGAAACACTGGAGAGTATGGGAAAGAACCCCGGATTCCCTCTTCTGGCTCCCATGCACATAGGCATGCGCGTGTGCGCTCAAGTGAGATATGCAGGATGCATACACCAACACACACATAAGGAAATACGTCTTTAAAAGAGCTATGTTAAAGCTTTGATCAAGACAATGAGTGGTCTTTTTCTCCTTTACCTTTTCCCGGTAGCTGGGAAAATACATTCACTGTGATCTACCACACAGTCAAGATGGCACTGGGACTGGAACAAGAAGAAACTGGAAGTTTCACGGGCCTTCAACAGCCTATGTGTCAGTCAACATGGCAGCTCAGTTACACCAGAGACATGTGAACGCCATGCCTGTACAGCGATGGCAAGGGTTCTTCTCATAAGAAGTACCAGGAGGGTTGGGGATTTAGCTCAGTGGTAGCCTAGCAAGCGCAAGGCCCTGGGTTCGGTCTTCAGCTCCGGGGGAAAAAAAAGGACCAGGAACCTAACTGACATCTCTAATGGATCTCTGTCCAACACCTTTACCTTGGCGCGATGCTCTCCTGCCCCTGATGTCTTTGTATTTGGTAGGAATTTGGGTAGGGAGTCTGGGCTTATAAAAGGGGAAGCCCTAGTTTTTGCTCTTAGGGAAATGTGGACATGATTCCTCATTGATATTCAGCGTGCATGGCTTCTCTGGCTTGAAGAGCAGAACGCCAGCGAGGATCCATCTGTCTAATACGGTATTTTAGGGCTCACCGTTATTTGTAATTTTTATCTGGACACTTTGATCAAGTGTCTCTGTACTGTTTCCTAACTTTAATTTCATTTTATATAGAAAGCATGATTTAAATGTTTTGATAAATTATATAGAGAAATAAACTGTATTTTATTACAGCGATGACAAATTAAATTTTCTCATGCTTTATTTAACACAGTATTCCCACAGAAATCCCTAATGGGCAATTAAATTGACTTGCTGAGAAAGAAGGCTTCTTGTGGGCCACGGTAGCCATATGTTACATCAGACATAAAGCACTTACCAGGACTAATTCAATGGGCTCCTGTCATTCATCAGGCAAAGTACATGCAGAGTCCTGTTTTATTTTCCAGAAGGAACATGTTTCAATTTGTTTCCTTGCACTGAGTTATCGCTTGGTAGAGGGTCCTAGTTTGCTACACGGCTAAGAATCACAAAGACTTAATCTATTTCACAAAGTCTATCTCTGCTTTGTTTCTGGACCCATCTATTTCTCTTATTCTCCACTATTACTTTTCTTAATGCAAGCCATTCCCACTTATACAGTCCAGTGATGTCCCTCAGGCTCATCTAATAGCATAGTGGGTAGAGGCGCTTACATAATAGAAGGTAGAGAATCTCCCTGCAAGCTATCCTTTGACTTCCACACAAGTTCCATGGCACCTGTAATTAACACATGCATATGCACACACACACACACACACACACACACACACACACACACACACACACATGCACCAATACATTATGAACACATACACAGAACATAAACCCGGAACTAGACATGATGACTCACTCTGCCATGCCAGCACCATGGAGATCGAGGCAGGAAGTCATGAGTTTGAGGCCAGCTTGGAGTATACAGAAAGAACTTGCCTAAAAGCTAAAATTAAAAGAAATAAAAAGACATTAGATTATTTTATACTCAAGTATTCATTTTCCCTCCAGTTTACCTGTTCTTTGAACATGCCCTCCAATGTTTTGCCTGTTTGGCTTCCCCTTCCTCTCCTGCCAGTGGTCTGTCCTGACTTTGCCTCCAGTTCATCATGTCCTTCCAGTGGCATCTGCTCAGTGCCACAGACACTAACACACAAGAACTTTCCACTCCGGGGGGTTGTGTGATATTCCCTTTTCTCAGAACATTCACCATTAAGTAAATTATGTTAAATAAAGACTCAACTCATCAGCCCCTAGTTTTTATCTAGGAGTTCAGTTAATAGTGGAGAAAACAAAGGTATCCATGTAAATATGCATCCCATGGTACAGTAAGCCAGCCCCAGTTAAATGCTTTCCTTTATCAGAGTTGCTGTGGTCATGGTATCTCTTCACAGCCATGGAAACTCTAAGACAACTCGACAGTATGCTTGCTCCTAAGTTGATGCTCTGTGCTCAATAATCCAGAGCTGACTGAGAAAGCATGCTCTGTCAGTGTACAACATTAGAAGCCAGAAACGTGCAGCCCTGAAAAGATCCACACTCTGGGATGCACATTAAGAGATTCTGGGACTTTCTGTTCCAGCTCTTCGTTTGATTCTACCTCAACTACACCGAAGCTGCTTCTTTTAAAGACTTACTTCCAGAACTTTCCCAGAGTGGCTAGTTTGCCTCTTCAGCCTTTCAGACTGTCATAGTCAAGATGTCAGCTAAGCAATGAACTTTCTCAGCACACAGTGACTGGAAAGCAAATGACGCCAGTCAGCTCTCCTCTGACAAAGACAATTTTCCTATTTCCCTTTGGGCCCCAGAAGGGAATTCTTTACCCCAATTCAGCTGGAAGCAGACAAAAGAAGATCATTGTCCCAGTTCCTTATGTTGGGGTGGATGGTTCTGGTTATGTTATGAATTATAGATATGTTATCATTTAAGGGATTCTTTACAAATGTAGCTTTGGACAGGGAGGGAACTAGAGAGTTTAAACTCAGGGATTTCTAACCTTCCTCTTCTCTATCCTTCCTTCTTAGGTAAAAGGGAAGGGGGTGGAAGAGAAAGGGGGGGATATAGTAATATCATAGAAGTTAGAGAAATAGACAAATAGGGATAGGTTAGCAAATTTACTCTTAAACAAAATATTACATAGCTATATCTTACATTGGTAGAAATCTTTGTAATTGATACAAAGTTGAAGTTATAATCTCTTACATCGGTACAGAATTTATTTGATAAAAATTTAACATTTTCATTGGTATGAATTTCTCATTGATATAAAATTGGGATTAATATTGTTACTTTCATATAGGCATTGTGTCTATACAACACATTTAAGAATACAAGGCTTAGACAGTCGTATAACTGCTATTATATACTGTTTTTAGATGATTATGCAATACCAGTTAAGGGTCAGATAGCAAACTCATGGTTCTGAGTTAATTCAAAGGGTGTTTTTGAGATAATTCAATTAGAAATGGCCGCGAATAGTTCAGAAATGTTGTGTAGATAGATGGTTTTCAAAGGCATCAGAAGTCTACAGACTATGATGTTTATGCACATTTCTTTATTAAAAATCATTTGACTAGAGACCTGTCTGCTCCCGAGAGCACCCCTTTCCTTGGATTCTAAGAAAAAATTGAGCATCAATGGAGTTGCTCCAATTGTGGCAAGATGAATTGCCTCAATTCATCTACAGACAAAATACTGTCCAGAAAAAGGACAAACTATACAGAATAGTTGACTGATAATCTCTGCCAAGACAGGGTAATCAGCCCTTCAAAATTCTGCATTACAAAGGTCTGTCAGATGATCCTGGGCCAGAAGGCTGAAGACTGATGCTGCAATGTTTTGAAGAATGAGGGACTGTCCAGGTGATCAGCAGTCTCTATAAATTGGCTAAGTTTTATGCTTCTCATATTTTCAGGTAATATTAGTCTTTCTTGGATTTCTGACTGGGTTGAAGACTGGTTGAAACCCAAACTGTTTAGCACTGAGAAAGATATAGACTTAGGAGGATGGTTTTCAGATGATATACGATCTAAAACCAAAACATAAGTCAGGTGTAGAATTATAAGTCTTTTAAGTTAGGATAGATGGCAGAGTGCTTTATTTAATGGATAAAATTGATGGACTGGGTGTTAAGTGTAACTTATACTTTATAAATTGTAGAATGGTAATAGTTGTACTCAATTTATATCCAAGGGAAAGGAACCTTTTAACTGGACAAAAAGGGGGACATGTGGATTTCCCTGGTGCTGTTTGTATTTTGATGCTAGTTATGCTTCCTCAAGAGGCGCTGCCTAGGACTAAGTGTGAATCAAGTACTCAGGTGACTTCATTGGGACCTTCTTCCCATTTTAACTTGTAAAATAAAGGCTAGAGACAGCGATTGGGCAGGGGAAGGAAAGGCGGAGATAAAAAGTTCAGGGGAGAGATCGAGGGGGATGACAGAGGAGGAGGAGGTGGAGGGAAGATGGAACTGAAGCACATGGCCTGAAGAAATGGCAAGCTGTAAGAGATCTCATAGCTGGGGAGCATAGTGGTGCAGTGGTAGATCTGCCCAATCTAGGCGTGCAGCCTAGATTGAGTTGTGTTTTCATCGCACGGGCTTATTTGGGTTGGAGAATTTAATGCAACAACGTGCAACCATCCAGAACTGATTGAGAAAGCATACTGTCAGTGTACAACATTAGAAATCAGAAACGTGCCTTCCAGAGGGTGATCATGTGGCTCAGGGACAGGACCCTGGTGCAATATTGCCAAGTCTCCAGGCTTCATTCAGAAGGGATGGGTGGAGAGGAGAGAGAAGGAGAGATTGGGGTGGGGTTGGGGCACACACTAGGGCTGACCAGAAGACAGGAATCATTCTGAGAAGATGTTATGATATATGGAAGCAAACTTATCTATGACTTCAATAATGTGAGGAAATAGTTTTTTTGTTTTGTTTTTGTTTTTGTTTTGATAGCATTTTGAACCAGACTGGTTAGAACTCTACATGAGGATGACTTTCAATTTCTGATCCTGTCTCCACCTCCCAAATGCTGAGGCAATAGGCCTGCACCACATTCAGTCATATGCAGAGCTGGAGACAAAAGCCAAGGCTTTGTGTATGCTCGGCTAGGCCTTCACCAACTGAACAGTGTCCACGCCTTCATTTCATGTACACTTTTTATTCTGCGACACAATCTTGTTATGGAGCCCTGACTGGCCTGCCACTAGCTATGTAGCCCAGGCTGGTCTTGAACTCAAGGAGATTCTCCTGCCTTAGGTTCACAAGTGAAAATATTATGAGTATGCACCCCATTGCCAGCTTTTAGTTGTAATTTTTGAGTAGTATTTCTACTATTGGCCAATAAATAATAAATCTGTCTATAAAGAGTGATTTAGCAGGGCAAACCTTTAATCCTGGTGTTCAGGAGGTAGAGGCAGGGAGAGCTCTGTGAGTTCCAGGCAAGCCTGGTATAGATAATGAGTTTCAGGCCAGCAAAGATCCTGTCTTTAAAAAAAAATCTAATTTTTTTTTTTTGGTTCTTTTTTTCGGAGCTGGGGACCGAACCCAGGGCCTTGCGCTTCCTAGGTAAGCACTCTAACCACTGAGCTAAATCCCCAGCCCCCAAAAAATCTAATTTTTAAAGTACCTTGCAGTGGACATTTGAAAAGAGGGAGGCAGATATGTGAATTTTCCTCAAAGCGATGGTTCCTCTAGCTAGACCGTGCTCAAGTAAGCAGGAACAAAGAACATTTACCAACTGGAGAGGCATCAGGACTTGCGTGAGAGTCAAGGACATAATTTGAAAGTGGGCTCAGTCACCTGTTAATACCGTTCTGATCCTTCAACTTACCTGTAACATCTTATTAAAGGCTTTGCCACACATACTGTAATGGCTACCTCACAGAACCGCACTGGTCTGGATTTACAAAGCACAGGGAACTCTAGCTGTATGTCAAACACAAAAGAGAAAAAACTCCTGGTCGCTTTCCATCATGCCTCGGACCTTGCACTCTGCTCCAGGTTTAATGAATTCTCGAAGTGTCAGATTAGAAGAATTAGTCTCAGTAGTGCAAGTAAGTAAACTGTTAGTTTTGTGCCTGGAAATTTTGGATTCACTCGCCTCAGTTATGGTTTAGCTGTTAGTTTTAGAATGTCCCTCAGAGAGTCCTGTTGCACTGTGTCCAGGAACTGGACATTGAGAGCTGTCATCTAGAATGAAACATGCTTGGTAGTGGCTATGGAGGTTGGGATTTGTTCCTGCTCCAGCCACTCTGGAAGAGTCAGGAGGATTCTAATTCTCCCTTTTCAGCAGATTGGATTGCGTGAGTCTGATCCAGAATCTACGCCCTATCAGATATGTCCAACAACGAGGCTCAATCACCTTAGACACTATGAACTGTTCTAGCACTAAATCGTAATTTACATAAAACATCATGAGGATTTTTTTTTTTTTGTATATTGGTTGTGAAGTCCTGAAACATGAACTTTGTAAGTGACAATGTCATGCTGCCATGTTGCAGACTGAGCATGCTTGAATGGGGTCAGAGCTTAGTCTAAGCACTCATAAGAATTCTTGGAAAACCTGCCACCAGAGTGAGTCTTGGGCCTTCCCTCCTGTGACAAAGTTTCATCTTAAAAGTCTTGATAAGAATTCCACTGGTCGGGGCTGGGGATTTAGCTCAGTGGTTAGAGTGCTTACCTAGGAAGCGCAAGGCCCTGGGTTCGGTCCCCAGCTCCGAAAAAAAGAACCAAAAAAAAAAAAAAAAAAGAATTCCACTGGTCAATTATCTGGGGAAATAAAGAAGTTTAGGGTTACCTGTTTTTTTTTTTTTTGTTTTTGTTTTTAAAGATTTATTCATTTATTATATATAAGTACACTGTAGCTGTCTTCAGATACACCAGAAGAGGGCATCGGATCTCTTTACAGATGGTTGTGAGCCACCATGTGGTTGCTGGGAATTGAACTCATGACCTCTGGAAGAGCAGTCGGGTGCTCTTAACTGCTGAGCCATCTCTCCAGCCCGGGTTACCTGTTTTTAATTTCTTTTTTTTTCTTTTCTTTTTTTTCGGAGCTGGGGACCGAACCCAGGGCCTTGTGCTTGCTAGGCAAGCGCTCTACCACTGATCTAAATCCCCAACCCCACTGTTTTTAATTTCTGACCTTTGTATTCAAATGCTTTGTGGGTGGGTGGCATCACAACTGGGACAAGGTCTCAGTTCTGGGAAGTTTATGGAGTCAGAGTGAAGAATAACAAATAACTCTCTCTGGAGCAGATCCTCATGAGGACTCAGAAGGACAATGACGTCCAAGTACCCAGCCAAGTGTCTGACATCTAATAATGTCAGCTTGGTGAAGTGTCTGGCACAATGACTGTCGCTTTGTAGTCTCCAGGATAAATCTGTTAAGAAAGAAGTGATGAATAGTGTTTTTCCTCCTATATAATCATTTTCAAGTCATTAATTTTCTTCTTTCTTCTGTAAGACTTTTCTTTAGACACTTAGCACCTCCTAATAGCTGTAAACACCCACACAGACACCCACAACACACACACACACACACACACACACACACACACACACACACACACACAGAGAGAGAGAGAGAGAGAGAGAGAGAGAGAGACTTTATTTCCCACGACCTACAAATCAGATCTTTTTCTCTTTTAATTGCATTTATTGTATGCTGAATTTATTCCCATACCATAAGTGTTTGTTTCTTCAGTTTCCAGGATGATTTTTTTCTTCTGTGCGACCTCCTTTTGACTTAGGAACAGTTCGTTCCATCTCAGCAAAGACCATCTCAGTGTGGCAGGGGGAGCCCATGTATGGGTTGATACAACAAATCAGTTACTTTTCTGTTGCTGTGATAAAACACAGTGGCCAAGTCAACTTACGGGAGAAAGGGTTTATTTGGGGCGGGGCTTCCAGTTGGATAAGAGTTCATTACCATCACAATGAAGAAGTGTGTAGGAAGTTCAGCATAGTAGCAGGAATGGCTGAGAGCTCACATCCACAAGAAGGAAACAGGGTGAACTAGAAATGGCTTGTTCTCTTTAAACCCTATTTCCTAACCTCCTACTTGGATGATCTGCTAAGCTCCTCTTACAGCATTAGTCCATAGTCCCAAAGTCTCCCACATTCCTCCAAAAACCAACATGGTCAGGTTCTTTAAAGTAATAACCCACTTCCAGGTACCAAGTCTGTATTAATTGCTTTCCCACAACTGTGATAAAACGCCATGATCAAGGAAACTTGTTGAACAAAGACTTTATCTTGGGCTTACAGTTCCAGAGTCTGTATTGGTGGGAACAGCAGATGGCAGACAGGTGGCCGGATCTGGAAGTTGAGAACTGAGGGCTCACAATGTCAGACTGCAAGAGGGAAACTGAAAGGGTGCACTCAAAATGGTGTGAGTCATTTTGAAACCTTGATGCCTGACCCACTTACCCACAATGCCAAACTTTCCAAGCATCTCCAAATATCTACAAACTGGGGACCAAGTATTCAAATGCACAGTCTGAAAACAGAACTCTAACCCTCCTGTTGTAATTGTCTCAGAGGCTTACTGCCTCTGTCTGCTAACCTAGGTCTAGTCCTGGGAGCTTCTAGCCTAAAGACAATTTTATCTGGGCCCAGAAGGTTTCCAGCCTTTGAGACTTGCTGCGGAATAAGCTCACCGCTTCCAGTTCTTTCTGACCCCTGGCTGGCTGGTTCAACTCAGCTGTTCTGTCTCAAGCTCCTCTCCAAGCTGACTGATTCAATCTGGCTTCTCTCTTGGCCTCTGAATTTCTCTGCTTGACCTCAAAAATAACTCTTTCAACCTTTTCTAAATACTCTTTCAACCTTTTCTAAATACTCTTTCAACCTTTTCTAATCTTCTGGCTCCTTCTCATTCCCCTTTTCATTCTGACTTCACCTGTGTCTAGCTTGTTCTCTCATCAGTCTATCTCTGTACAACTCTTCTGGTAAACTGCCTCCTTCTCCCTCTCTATACTGCTCTACCCTCCCTCTCAACTCTACTCACTGCTCTCCATGAACTCCAGTCTATTCCCGTACTGCACTCTCTCCCTTAAGTAGCCTCCCTTTCCTCTTTCTCCCTGTGAGAGCTGGCCATACCCTATTCTGTCAGACCTTTCTCTGATTCATCACTTTGTCTGCCACTCAATTAGACATTGCTTCCAAACATGGCTGCTTTCTACTCCAAACTAACTTTACCTTCATTGTTTGGGATTTAAGACGTGTACTAAGGGTGTGTCTGTACTCCAGCCAAAGTGATTAAAGGTGCGTGATAAGGTTAAGGGCTGAGCCTCTCCACAACTAGAAACAGGTTCAAATATCCTGGAACAGTGGTCTATGAGCGACATCTCATCCAAACCATTCTATCTCTCAACCGCTATAACCACCTGCTCTGTAAGTGGGATGGTGCACCATAGGTGCTTCTGTTTACCTGGGGTGTGTTCAATGCAAGTGTCTTATCTTTAAAGCCATCCCTGGGGTGTGCCAGTCTCCTTTGCTTTCCTTCTCACACAGTCCCTATTTTATTTTATTCTTTCTACTTGAACCAAGACCAGAGCAGTTCTCATGTGCTCGCCTTTTAATATGTTAGGCCTGTTTCCAAGCTGTTATAAGAGAATGGAACTTTTCTTGCCAATGAGTGTCTGCTCTTGGCTATCATATTAGTTTAGCGGATCTCAGAGACCTGACAGTTTTCCCCGTCCCTTATGCTGCCCAGATACAGACTCTCTGCAGTTTTGTGCATAGCTCTGGTGTGTGAGTCAATAAATTACTTGCCATTCTTGCAATACCTTACTGTTTGTTTCTCTTCAGCAAAGTTCATTCAAGCAAAGCCCACTGACATTCCACAGTATGTCAAACACTGTGCTGGATGTTGTGCCTATAAAATGAATAAAGCATTATTTTGCATTCATCCATTCTGCTTCAGTAAATCTGGGGCACAAGCAGTATTTCTGTCTAGGAGTTCAGCGAGTAGTGTAGAAGACAACGGTATCCATGCCTTTCATGGTACGGTGTTAAGTATCACACACTGTGGTGTGGAGAAACAGAACTCTCTCTGGGGGTCTCTCTTCCTGGTAGTCTTTGTTTCTTTTCTACTTGTCTTTGTTTATAAGTAGACGTTTGCCAAATGATAGGGCCAGAAAAGGACGGGGCGGGGGGAGTATCTAAGGCACAGGTGTTGGTTTCAAAGAGGTAGTGAAATGGTAGGAGGAAGGGCCTGGAGTCTTCATGTAGGTGGATGGGATTGGTGTGGAATCCTGTGTGGAATTGTGAGAATAGGAGGATCAAACTGAGAGGACCCAGTAAAACACAGGGTAGAATTTCATTCCAAAGGCAAGTGCCAGAGGAAATTACCAAATGAAGACTCAGGAGGCAGAAGCTGTGATGAAAGCTGGCAAGCTCAGAGAGGCAGAGAAAGGACCCAGCTGACCTTCCTACTCTACCAGCTCTCCATGCACTCTCCAACACCCTTCAACTCAAAGTGCCTCCTTTCTCTTGCTTATGTTCACTCTCTGTCAGTTGGTTACTTGCTCTGCCTCTTGATCTAGAGTTGACTTTATTTAGCTCTCGGACCGAGGTGTGCGCACCAATACTGTTCCAGGCCACAAATACTTGTTTACAGTAAACAGAAAGTTCTGGGATCAAAGGCTGCGCCACAGTTATTAACAGATTCTTCCAGTTCACAATCTCAGAGTTCATAGTGTGATTAAATATCCTGCAACAGGAAACTGTTTAAGCAGGGCAGTTAAATAATCAGATTTATTTCTTGCGTGGTGGGTCTTACTGACCCAAATAGATGGCATTTGGGCTTTGGCGTCTGAAAGAGTGTATTCTTCTTGCACAGTGTGAACTTATTTTTAAGTCTCGAAAAGGCATGTGTCCAGCATACTCACTTGTACCTTAGTGCCCACTTGTGCCAATGACATTGGGCCAAGAAAGTGACTTTTACCCCTAAGTCTGTCCTTTAAATGCCTAGCCTCTTCAGCTAGGGTTGGGTATGAATACATACAGTTTTTGTCTGTCTTAACCTTTTTTCCCCCATTTTTGGCACCTTTTCTTTAAATGCACTACTCAGGATTTGGTTTTTCCTTTCTGCACTTGGGTCTCAGGTTTGCATGTTGGCAGGAGTCACACCCACCTGAGAAATTGCGGAAGCAGGAAATTTGTCCCTCGCGGGACGCTGTCCGGACGTACCGTGCGCAGGCGCACTTCTTCATTCAGCGGCGTGTTCCTCTCGTCTTAAGTTTCTAGTTCCCGGCCGGTGAGCCACTCCGGCTTTTCGCGGTCTACTTGTCCCAGCGTCCGGCTCTGGACTGTCTATCGCTCTCTGACGTTCAGTCCCGGGTCGCTGCTTGTGCGCGCACGCCGCCTCACACGACAAACTTATGGCGGAGCGCGGGGAACTCGATCTGACGGGCGCCAAACAGAACACCGGCGTGTGGCTGGTGAAGGTGAGACGCGAGCCCCACGGGGCGCTTCCGAAAGTTCTGGGTCTGTCTTTCCCGGGCCACCGCTGTTCTGAGAAGCGGGTCGCTGTTGCGCCTGTTTGCAGGTTGGAGAACTTACTTTAGGGGCCACAGGGCATCTTTCAGTCTGTCTGTCAATTTCATCCGCCCACCATAGAACTCTGTTTACCGCCAAGACCTGGCCTTCCTGATGTTCCCGAGAAAGCAGTAAATTTTACCCCATGCCGGAAAAGCCCTTGCGGGTTTGTTTGTTTGTTTGTTTTTTGTCTTTGTTTTGGTAAGGTTAACTTTAGTCATGAATGTGTATAAATTAGGTGAGTAGATACACAGTTTTCTGGACCACAAAGTGGAACTGGTCCCTGTGAACTTTTGCTGTTTTGTTTTGAAACAGAATCAATCTCTCTCTCTCTCTCTCTCTCTCTCTCTCTCTCTCTCTCTCTCTCTCTCTTCTCTTCTCTTCTCTTCTCTTCTCTTCTCTTCTCTTCTCTTCTCTCTTTCTCTCTGTCTCTGTCTCTGTCTCTCTCTCTGCTGGTCTGGAAGACTTCTGTCGCTTTACACTGGTAAAGTGTTCCCTGAGTTGGTAATCCAATTGGAGTTTTCCACTGGTAAAGTGTTCCCTGAGTTGGTAATCCAATTGGAGTTTTCGAAAGACCTGGAAGTTCCGAATTCAAAGAGAAGTTTGTTGACTTAGTGTTTTTAAAGAGCGAGTTTAGGTTTCATGAAACTTAACCATCAGTAAATGTTTTAAACGGACACGTGCCAGGCTTTGTTTGCCCCAGTGGTCACCATCTATTTGGGTTACATTTTTTATATGGACTGGGGGACTATTACTCTGTGGGAAATCTCGTTTTAAAAAGCCGTATTTAAATGGGATCATCAACGTTTCCCAAAGTTGGTTTATCAATGATTTATCTTTATAGTGAGTGTCAATGTTTTAAGCACATGGCTGAGTTCTCATCAAGACAAGGTGTCTTTTCCTGTCCATTACTCTGAACAGCTCCCGTTTGCCAGTTCTGCAGACCATGTTAAGTTTTTCAAACCATTTAACAGTTTCTGGTGATTCTTTGTACCTGTACCCAGTGTTGATTGCCTCCACCTCCAAGTCACTTTCTTTGCACTTTGATTAGTGTTTGGCACATATTACTTTCCCAGTGTGTGATGAATATAAGAAATTGAAAAGGCTGTATATCAGAGAGACACAAAACTAAAGTGGGTGGGGGTTAGTCTTCTCAGTTTCATCAGATTAAGAGCTTATGCAGTTAGTGAAGCACACCTTTGGGTGTGTTTGTGGTGCTGTTTTCTGGAGGCAAAGTAGGTCATGAGGGCTATGATCTAATTAAGGGATTAGTTACTCCTTAGGTGGATTTGTAATATGGCGTCTCTGGGAAGTAGTGAAAGGTGGTGAGGTGAGGGCCTAGTTGGAAGAGGTAGATACTGGCGGTATGTTCTTAGGGCTGCCCTGGCCCTGTCTATATCTTCTCTATATCGTGGCCATTGCGATGTGAGCTTGCAGTGCTCCTCCTCGCTTTTCCACAGATAGAGACTAAGATACCCAGTGCAAAATAAATCTTTAATTGTTTCTGTCAGATATTTGGTCACAGTGACTAAAGTCTGATTAATACAAATAATACAGCAGAGGGTTGTAAGTAACAGGAGAAAAGAAAACCTACTCTCTTCCTTTCCTCTCCCTTCCCTTCTCTCCCTGTCTTTTCATCTTTCCCTTTCTCATTCTCTTCCTTTCTGTAGTTCAGGCTGGCCTGGAACTCACTGTGTAACCCAGGCTGGCCTTAAACTCATGGTAATCCTCCACCTCTGTGCGTTTAGAGCATCTGTGCTTCTTGCGTATTTATGTTAGATAAATAAAGCAGAGCTATCAAGTAGGTGCTCCTGTGGTGCTGCACACCTTTAATCTGAGTGCTTGAGAGGTTAGCCTGGTCTACATTTGTGAGTCAGGGGAATGTAGTAAGACCCAGAAGCCAGAAGAGGGCATTGGATCTCCTGGTACTACCGTTATAGCTGGTTATGAACTGCCATGTGGGTGCTGGGAGTCAAACCTAGGTCCTCTGGAAGAGCAGCCAGTACTTTTAATGCTGGGCCGTTTTTCTAGCTCCCATCAAACTTAAATATTCAAACCATTAAAAATTTCACACGCTATTTTGAGATACGCTGCCCACAATCTCACCTAGCTTTATTTCTGAGTCGTATCAGTATCCCTGGGTTCAGTTTTCATATCTGTAGACGGGGGAGAGTACATTTGAGTTTGAAAAGAGATTGAGGGGATGAATTTCCGATGTCTACAAGGTGTCTGACAGAATTGTCTCCTCAGCCTTCCTCTTTTCCAGCCTCCGGCATATCATCTGACACCCTTTGGTAGTCCAGTAAGTTAATATGATGAACTTACACAGAATCGAATACATAACAACCAGTCTTTCTTACTCCTTTTTTAAAACCATAACTGTAGTCAAGGTACTGCCCCACTCCCCCAGCCCCCATAATCTTGTTTCCCCTTTGCAGCCCCAACAGCTGTGTCTCAGTCCTGTATTCATTGTGATCATGTTATTATTCTGAGATTACTATGAGACAACTGGCACTCAATGAATACTTATGCCCCACAACACATATGCTTCGTGCTTTATTAAATCTCTTTGCTTCTCATAACAGAATAGCTGAAAGGTAGATACTGATTTCAAGATCTAAAGGACTGTGAAGAACAGAGGCAGATTACTTAGTAGAATTAATGTATTTTTTCTTCTTAGAATTTATCCCTTGCTTACTTCTGTATCTGGGTTTTAGACACAGTATTTTTATGGTTAAGAACAAAGTCCCTTGAGGTGCCTTGACCTTGAATCCTGTTCTATCATTTACTAATTGTATAACCTCAAGGAAGGTATATAATTCCTGGGTATATCATCTCTGAAATGTTTTGCTTTATTTTAGGTTCCTAAATATTTGTCCCAGCAATGGGCAAAAGCCCCTGGAAGAGGTGAAGTTGGGAAACTGAGGATTGCCAAGTAAGTTATTTATATACGTATATAAATATTATATATAATATATACATATAGTATATATGTATAGCACATATACTATAAGTTTTTAAAAGCTGTTGTGTTTGAAAATGTTTATAATGGCTTTTGAATTAATTACATTCTTAGAGAACTTATTTAGAAGATAAGAGTTATTGAGGTTGTTAAAGCAGGTCATGCGATACTTATATATTCCTTGAGGAGACAGGCTTGTACATGTGTGATAGGTAGTGTGACTATAGAGCTAAATTTATTGGTGGAGTTTACTGGTAGTGCAGGAGCAGATGATATGGTTTCCCCGTCCCTTCATCTGTTTGTGGTGTGCAGAGGTGTGTTTGGGCTAGGTATACTGAGAAAGTACTTTGATGGAAGGACTTTGGCACTATCATTGTTCCTGCTTAAAGGTCTATGGAAGGACATAGGGGAACATCTATTTCACCTGAGACTTTATGTTCCATTCTTTCCATACAGTCACATAAGGGGCATTGAACCCAGGTTCTCCATGCTAGAAAATATTCTATCGCTGGGCTTCACCTTTATCCTTTATTAACCTACTTTGTTTGTTTGTTTAGTTTATTTCAAGTCAAGGTTTTTCTATGTAGCTCTGGATGTCCTGGAACTTGTTCTGTATGTAGGTCAGGGTGGCCCTGAATTCAGAGATCTGCGTGCCTCTGTCTTTTGAGTGCTGGGATTAAAGGCTTGCACCGCCATGCCTGACTTCATCCATTCCCTTAAAAAAGATTATTTTATACAGATGAGGTTTTTGGCGGTACGTGTATCTGTGCACTGTTTGCCTGGTACTTGAAGAGACCAGAAGGTATCTGACCCCTTGGAACTGAGATACAGATAGTTCTTAACCACTGAGGGTGCTAGAAATTGAACCCAAGTCATCTGGAAGAGCAGCTGGTGCTCTTGACTGCTGAACTCTTTCCAGCCCCTTACCCAGCTACTTTTCTTCCAACTTCACTGAGATTCTCATGCCTGGTGGTTCATTGAAATAGCTCTCATCTGTTACTGATGTCCCTACCTTTTAGTCTCTTAGAACAAAAACCATTTTATTTGTTCACAGTTTTCTGGATTTTTTTCTGATTGGGGCTGACCTGGAAGGCCTTCCTGACTGGACTGGTCTTGTTAATTATTGAGTAGCTTGGTGTCAGCTGGGCAGGGGCCATCTCATTCATCTCCAGCATATTCTTTCATTGGTGGTGAGAGTTCACATTGGCTACAGGAAAGGGGGCTTACAAGTACAAGAAGTTTCCAAGCCTGAACTTATGTCTGTTTGCTAAAGTCTTGGTGGTCAAAACCAAATTCAAGGGTCGGCACAGATTTCAACACCAAAGGATTTATTGCTGTGAAAAATGTTATTGGACATTTACATAGCAGCTGTCTTGATGGCCCTCATCAGAGTTGACACGGCTGTACAACTGCTATGCCATCCATCGGGGCAGCGTCTGCCTTCCTTGTCTCCTTTGTATACTTTGCTAGGCTCCCCCAGTCCCCAACTCAGCATCTTAGTTTACATGATTCCTCCTCTCATCAGTTCTTTTCTCTTTTCAGTCTTTTTTAAAGTGGCCTCTTCTCTTCTACTAGCTTTAACTGCTCAAATGTAGCCCTCCCCCAACTCTAAGTTGGTAACGCTGGCCATCTCTTCTATTCCCACTTTGGTGTCTCAAGTGCATCTTAGGCTTAGTAATGGCTGCCTGGTGCTGTTGGAAGTATCTGAGAATTCACCTTTTCAGGGACCATTTTAAAGCTTCCTCAAGACACACACATGGTTCTGGGGTTAGACTTTCTCCCCCTCTTTGTTGTAAATGCATTTTAAAAAGTGACAGTATTTCTCTATCCCTGGCTAGCTTCCAAATGAATGAGACAGAGACACTAGATTCTTTTAAATCAAGCTTTACTGCACAAGTCCTGGGCAGCCATTGATCTGTTCTAATCCTCTGAGCTCATCTGGCTCCCTCCCAGCCCAAATCCCCAAGATAGCTGCATTTTAATATCGGTCTGGATGTCTTCCCCCAGGCTGTCTCTGAGGACCCCTTTCTCCTGGTGAATGTCCCATCCCATCTCTAACACTCCCCCCTCCCCTGGCTAGTGGAAGTCCTGTTCTGTTCTCCCTTCTACCCATATTGACAGAGAATAAATGGGGAGCAGTGTTTATACAAGCTTGAAGCAGAAGATAATTGAAATAAGCATCATAATGCCATGTCCAGCAACAACAAGATAGGGTCAGAGAAGTCAGCATCCGAGTGCCTCAAGGGTAATCTTTACATAGTGCACCAGAACATTTTGCCTGCACTTTATCTTACTTGAGGTTCTGTCTTGAAATTCTTTGTTTCTTGTGTGACATTGTGCAGTTATATACTGAACCCCTTGTCATCTGGTGTGATTTCACTAGACTCTGGATGGTTATGTGTAGTTGTTGGCTTTGGGACTTACCTTAGCTTCCTTGTTTGTGAAGTGTGAGTGTTAGCACTAATGGTTCTCCAGGTCATAGGGCAGTGTTATAAGACAGTCGAAGCTTAGGGCTTGTTAAATGACTTTGTAAACTTAAGCATTACATTCCTGTCAATCTGTACAAAAACTGTGCCTATTGGAAGAGATCAGCATGACCTCTCTTAGTGTGACAGACTGAGACATACGGGAACTAGGTCCAGGGAAGTCATGCAGGCCCCAAATACTGCATCGGTCACTGAAATGAGATGTCACAGGGGATGTTCAAGTAGAGATGGCTATACTTCAGTTCTTCATTGCTGTAAGCGCTGGGGCTTACTCACCAAGCCAGGGCTAACTGACTGTGGTCAGACGGAGTGTCAATCAGGACAGCCCAGAGGGATCTCAGCAAGACTGAGGCTGAGACAACTTTATTTCAAGCAGTTTTATTTTTTATACACTTATCAAAACAGTGTAATGGTAGTTTCCTGGATACAATCATGGTTGTAAGCTACATGGGGCATACAAGAGTAATGTCTAAGACTAATTGTTCAGCCAAGCTTCTCTATCAGTAGTTCGACCCCTTGGGGTTTGAACGACCCTTACACAGGGATCACCCAAAATCACCAGACACAAGGATATTTACATTACAGTTCATAACAGTAGCAAAATTGGTCATTACCGCATGAGGAATATAAAAGCTTGGCTGGAAGTAACATAGAAATACTGTGCATGTGTGTTTTCTTACATAAGTAATACATTCCCCTTTTTTGTATTTAAAAAAAAAAAACCACCTTAATACAAATAGTCATCTCAATTTCCCATTCACACTCTTTGGAGGTGGTGACAGTTTGGTGTGGAAGCCTCTAGATTGCATCCTGATTATTTTTGATGTGTAACATATGGATGCAGTTTTGAAGCATCTTTGTTTATTCCACTGAACTCTCAGACTCAGTGTAGCTAATTTCAGAAGGTAGCACAGAACTCTAATTGTGTTGTCATTCGCTGTTGTATGGAGGCACAAGGCTCTGGTTTATTACTGCTCTGTTTTTCTTTGTCTCCTCCTCTGACTATAGCTAGTCCCCCTGTTCCCTGGGTCTTTTTAGAAAGAAAATCCTTAGTAGAAGTAACTTGAAAACACTTCAATAAATTACATCGAGGAGAAAGTAAACATGCCAGAATTTCCTTAGGAAAAAAAAAGCAATCTTTTAGTTGATGTCTCTCTACCCAAAATGACACATAGTTTTACCTTATAGAAGATCTGGCCTCTTTACTAATAGCACACCTATACTAAATAGTCGGCTGAGATTACTGGAGAGAGGCTTGAAAACAGCTTGCCCCAGTAGACTGCGTTCTCCCATGTGTCTTGTTTATGTTCCTGTCTCATGGAGTTTGTGCTGCTATTGCTGAAGTACCTAGTTTACTCTTAGAAAATGTCCAATGGATGAGGGATAGCTTAGAAGTGAGTGTGACTGAGTTACCAGGGTTTCAGTTGATATCTTGCATATTATGTCATCAGATTTTTATACCTGTAAACTGGTCTCCATTAACAGATGTTTGTTTAGAATAAAATGGGGTGATTATCATCATGGCAGGAAGCCTAGTGGCATCCAGGCAGACTTGGTGCTGTAGAAGGAGCTGAGAGTTAAACATCTTGATCTGAAGTCAGCCAGGAAGAGGCTTGACACTCCACACTGGGCAGAGCTTGAGCACTGGGAGTCAGTAAGGCCTAACCCCACAGTGTCACACTTCCTCCAACAAAGACACACCTACTCTAGTACACGAGTCTATGAGGGCCAAACCTATTTAAACAACCACAGTTACTTACCCCCTGTTTTCTTATCTGTTAAAAGGAAAAGTATTGATTCCTCATGTTCACTTTATGTGTTTAAAGTGCTTAGTTGGTAAGTCATAGCATATATCACATACAGTAGGTACCATGTGGTGCAGGTAGACCTCTCTATATATACCAAACCCCCCAGGGTTAAGGAGAGTGTGCTGTGTAGCATAGGCCAGAAGTTAGGAAGAGGTACACAGTAAGCTGCTCATCTCTACACAGATAGGCTTCGGGGTGGAGAGACAGAGAAGCAGAAGGGAGGGAAAAAACATGCAGCTGAGGTGGGGAACAACTTTCTGTTGTAAAGATATTAAAAATAAAAAATGTATTATTGTCTTTTACCTCACTAGGTCTGGCACCGTGGTGCCCCAAGATATCTGCTAGATATCTTGGTGGAAACACATTCCAACTTCGCAGCGGCCCAGTGTCTCCTGCCGCTGCACACTTTCCTACACTCAAACCGTCACATAAAAGAACACACAACACAATAATCTTTGACCCAATTGATAAGATATAATTGCCCACTTAATCATACAAAGCCTGGTGCCATCCATCCCTTAGGAACATTAATAACAACCTGTAACTACACAGAGCGGAATCTTAACATCAGCCTTCATTGTCCTGCCACAGCTTCTCTCCTTCTCCCTCCTGTCTCCTCCTTTCCGTTCCAGTCCCCTCCTCCTCCTCCAAACTTCTCTCCCGCCCATCCTTCCTTCTCCTCCAATGACAGGCCTCCTTCTATCTTGTACCTGCCTCTCACTTTACAGATTCAAGGGGGAGAAGGTTCTGGTGAAGTCACCTGATTCCTGAGTAGTGACTAGGCTGCTGTCTTTGGGGCAGTGGGATTAGCATCAAAATACAGATAACTCCAGGGCAAACCACAACAACTTTCCTCAAATTTGGATCCCATTTAATATCTGAGAAACGGAGTGCAGCTGTAACTATGCAGAATGACACCTTATGTGGATAGTTGGACATAGGGCCAATTAGGTAAATCAGTTTATGAGATGTCCTGATTCCCTCTGTACTTTATTTTGTGCTTTTTGAGGTCCATCATCCCACCTGAGTTTCTAGTCTGCTTTAGCTTCTTTAATTTTACATTACCATCTTCCTCATAGCACTTATTATTTTCTCTGTGCTGCATTTTATCTATAATCTTGAGTACTATGCATAGATGTCTTTTCAGAGACAATTGATATCTAGCTTTATTTCTTAATAGATTTAAAGTCCCAGATCATTTGGGGCCTATTAATAATAAATGTCTGCAAATAAATCAATGAGGTAAAAGTTGAATGAATTCAGGATAAATTTACAGTGCTGACATCATTTAAATTGGCACAGACTGTTGGAAAGACAGTGTTTATGTGTGTCTATGCATAGAGCAACACATGCAGCATGCACATTACACAGTACTGCTGCTCAGAACAAAATGGAGTTGTAAGTCACTGTTCCCTGGTAGGTGCTTTATAGCTCGGCACTGTTTTTAGTTCTTACTGCTACCATCCCAGACAGACACAGTGAGACAGAGCTGACACTGGCTCAGCTGAGGATTGGGTTAGTGAGAATAAAAGATGAATAATAAAATATCCTTGCCTTGTTCTCAGCAGTCTCATCAACTTCTAGGAATTTATCCCATGAACCAAGTCAGTGACGATAAGCAAAGATACAGTCTCAATCCTTAGTAGGGATTGCTTAAATATACTGGACACAGCTTTTAATTGTTGAAGTCATTCTTAAGACTTCATTCATTCAGGTTTTCCAGTCATCTCTGTATTATTTTATAACAATGATCCAGTTTAGAATCTTACATTGCATTCTTTTGTTGTGTGTTTTTAATTTTTCTTCATTCAATCTAGACTCTTCTGAACCCATTTCTTGAACCTTTCTAATGTATAAACTTTAATATTGTTGATATCTACAAGGCAGTAATCTTAATAAATATGTGTCTGTCTGATGGTTCTTCATGATTAGATTTGAGTAGATTTGAGTCATATATCCTTGGCAGAGGATAGATAGCAAAGTACAGCTGGATATTTTTGGTGCTCTAGAGGGATTTTGCATTTTGTTTTGTTTCAGATGGTATTAATTTGACCACCTGATTGCAGGGTGTCTTCTAAGTTTATTTTGAAGTTCCCCTCACTCTGTTAGGTTCCCATTGTGTCTTCTTTAGAGAGAGGCTGTCTTCTGTTGCTAGGAGTATCAAGACATGTTTCAGGGGCCTTCCTATATAGATGTCCTTCCTTCTGCAGCACACTTTCAGCTAAGCCATTATGTCCTTTATAGAGATAGCCTTGTTTTGACAACTTGCCCTAGGATATCCTTCAACCCTGAGTATATCCGCTTTACTCCGTTTGGATTATGACTGTACTGTCCAGTCCACCTACCTCAGCTATCTCTCTGGTATTGCCTAATGGCTTTTGAGCTTAATTGTTCAGGCAGCAGAAACCAACCTCCAGTGTAACTAACTGATGATTTCATAGTTCTTAACTAGGGAAAGAAAGACATTTACTGTCTATCACTGACCTTTTTTGGTATCAGATCCAAGAAATATTTTGAAAGTGAAGAACAGAGACATGATTTGTTTGGTGGGGGAGTTGTCGTCTTGAGGCAAGGTTTCTCTGTGTAACAGAGCCCTGGCTGTTCTGGACTCATTTTGTAGACCGGGGTGCCTTGGAACTCACAGAGATACCCTTGCCTCTGCCTCCAATGTGCTGGGATTAAAGGTGTTTGCTACTGCACTTGGCTTTTTTTTTTTAGCAAGAAGAATGAGTGGAGCTTGGAGAAATGTTGTGGGTGTTGGGAAATTACTTAGAGTAGTGAAGGAGGAAGAATAGATATAGCATTTTTTTTTCTTTTTTCTTTTTTTGGAGCTGAGGACCAAACCCAGGCCCTTGTGCTTGCTAGGCAAGCGCTCTACCACTGAGCTAAATCCCCAACCCCTAGGTATAGCATTTTGATAAACTGAAGGTTAGGCCAGGTGTTTACCTCATTGCTCTCTGGAGATACTGTTTATAAAAATAGCTGGTGTTGTCCATTTTGGCCACAGATCTTTAGACAAAAGATACGTGATAGTTTTAATGTGGAATAATAAAGTTTTGTTTACTTCATTAACACATACAAAGGCAAAGATATATGTATTTACCTTTTAAAAAAGTTAGTTTTTCAACAACAAGCTTTTGCTTCCTATGAAGTTAACCTGTCAAAGAGTTCATTAATCTGTCCTCATTCTAGCTAAGTTGCTGCTATAATTATGTAAAAAGGAAATTACTCTCCCCTCCTGTGTTCCCTAATTGCATCTGGGTGATTTTCTTGTTTTCCAGACTGGAAATGTCAGTGTGATCTTTAATCCATTCTTTTTCACTTCCTCCCACTTCCAGTCATTTCCTCTTCTATTAGTTCTGACAGATTAACAACTCACGTGGACTTCTTCCTCCATTTTACCACCACCTGGGTCAAACCTAAATTCTGTTTTCTGGGACTTTTGTGTTCACCTCTATTTAATCCAGTAAACATTATAAAGTGATTTTCTTCTCAGTTAGGGTTTTACTGCTGTGAGGAGGCACTATGACCATGGCAAGTCTTATGAAGGAAAATATTTAATTGGGGCTGACTTACAATTGACAGGTCTAATCCATGACTATCGTGGTGGGAAACATGGCAGAATGCAGGCTGATATGGTGGTGTTGGAGAGGTATCTGAGAGGTCTATATCTAGAGGCAGCAGAAGAGACAGTGAGCTGCTAACCTTGTTTGAGTTTCTGAGACCTCAAAGTCCACCCCCAGTGATACACTTCCGCTAACAAAGCCACACCTACTTCAACATGGCCACACCTCCTAATAGTGCCACTTCCTTTGGGCCTGTGGGGACCCTTTTTCAAATTACCACATTCTACACGTGTTTGAAAGTCTAAATTTTGTCTGAGATTCATGGTAACCTCTTAACTGTAATTCCCTTTAAAATTAAAATAAAAAACCAAATCATGCACCTCCTACATTTAATGGGACAGGATATCCATTACCATTCCAAAACGGAGGAAAGGGGCACAGTGAGGGGCACAGTGAGGGACACAGTGAGGGGCACAGTGAGGGAATATTGGACCAAAGCAAGACTGAAAACCAGCTGGGCAGACTGCAGGCCCTGCATCTCCACGTCTGATGTTAAGTGCTCTCAAGCTCCAACTCCCTTCAGCTTTGTTGACTGCAGCACACTTCTCTCGCCCTGCTTCTGTCCCCTTAGCAGCTTCCCACAGCAAGTGTCCCACAACTCCGGCATCTCTAGCATCTAGCAACACAGTCCAGGCTTTACCCTCACAGCTTCACAGAATGGTCTTTCTAGGCTTCTCTGCGGGAGCTTCCCCACAAACAACCTTGGCCTCTGCAGCTTTCCTCAGCAGCTTTCCTCAGCCATGGAGATTCTATAACCCCTTTCTTTCTATCCTTGATTCTAAAGCCCTAACCACATAGCTGAATCTGCCAACTTCTGCTCCTTGCTGGAGCTGGAACATGGATCTACTTTTCACCATATGCATTTTCACCAGCTCTCTGTCTTCCATAGTTTCCTTCCATGCCTAAGCTTGGCTACCCTGAACTTGCTTTGTAGAGCAGACTGGCTTTGTACTCTGAAATCTGCCTGCCTCTGCCTCCCCAGCGCTGAGATTAAAGATGTCAGTCACCATGGCTGCCCCCAAGCTTTTCTTTAATTCCTTTTCACAAGTCAGAAACTGAGGTCACCACTCCCTTTATTCCATTTAGCATCTCCTTGAACACAGGGTTTAGCTCCATTCCACTTTCTAGTGCTCCCTTTCTCCTCAAATCATACATTTTGTTAACTTTCCTTGCTTAGCTTGCTCCTTTTCCTTATAGATCTGCCTATGTGTAGCCACTAATATCCACATGACACAGTCCACACTTGTGTGTTTTGAAATCTCCTCTGCAAAGGCAATTAATCCAAAACTCTTCAGTTTGGCCTCAGGCTGATGTTTTGGACAAGGGCAGAAAGCAGCCACATCCTTCACTAAAATATAAAGAACAGAATAGCCTCTAGGCCACATCCTAACATTCATCTTCTCTGAAAGCTCTTGAGGTAGGTCCCTACAGTTAAAAATCACTGTACATACAACATTCAACTACTTTTCTTACCTAAAGACCACATTCCTGCAAACAAAAGCATGGTCAAGCCTGTTACAGCAACACCCCAGTCCCTGGTACCAACTTCTGTCTTAGGATGTCTATTGCTGTGAAGAGACACTGTGACCAGGCAGCTCTTGTAAAGGGAAGTATTTAATTGGGGCATGCTTACAGGGTTTCAGAGGTTTAGTCCATTATCATGGTTAGAGGAGCATGGTGGCATGGTGTTAGAGAAGTAGCTGAGAGTTCTACCTTTGAATCTGTAGGCATCAGGAGAAGGGAGACTCTGGACTTGAAATGGGCTTTTTAAAACTTTTAAAACCCCAGTGACATACTTCCTCCAACAAGGCCACATACCTATTAATTCTTAAAAATAATGCTACTCCCTGGTGACTAAGTACTCACATTTTTGAGCTGATATGGGTCATTCTTATTCAAACCACCACAGGTAGGTTTTATTGACTGAGGAAACTGCTCATAGTAAAGGTCTGAGGAGTGGAATGAAATAGAAAATATCTTCCTGTATGAGGTAACCCAATCACAGAAAAACACACGTGTTATGCACTCATTGATAAGTGTAAATTAACCCAAAAGTTCGAATTACCCAAGATGCAATCCATAGACCACACGAAACTCAAGAAGGATGACCAAAATGCACATGCTTCACTCCTTCTTAAAAATGGGAACAAAAATATCCATAGGAGGGGATAGGGAGGCAAAGTTTAGAGCAGAGACTGAAGGAACAGCCATTCAGAGCCTGCCCCACATGTGACCCATATATGTACAGCCACCAAAATAGATAAGATGGATGAAGCTAAGAAGTGCATGCTGACAGGAACTGGATATAGATCTCTCCTGAGAGACACAGCCAGAACATGTCATATATAGAGGTGAAAGCTAGCAGCAAACTACTGAACTGAGAATGGGACCTGCATTGGAAAAATTAGAGAAAGGATTGAAAGAACTGAAGGGGCTTGCAAGCCCATTAAGAACAACAATGCCGGGGTTGGGGATTTAGCTCAGTGGTAGAGTGCTTGCCTAGCAAGCACAAGGCCCTGGGTTCGGTCCTCAGCTCTGAAAAAAAACAAAAACAAACAAAAACAAACAAACAAACAAGAACAACAATGCCAACCAACTAGAGCTTCCAGGGACTAAACCACTACCCAAAGACTGACCCATGGCTCCAACTGCATATGTAGCAAAGGATGGCCTTGCTGGGCACCAAATGGAAGAAGAAGCCCTTGGTCCTGCCATGGTTGGACCTCCCAGCGTAAAGGATTGTGGGGACGGTACAGTAAGTGGGGGTGAATGGGGAGGGGAACACCCATATAGAATGGGAGGGGGAGGGGTTAGGGGGCTGACGGAAACCTGGAAAGAGAATAGCATTTGAAATGTAAATAAGAAATACCCAACTGTGAGGGGGGTGGGGAGGAGAGGAGAAAAGGAGGAGAAGAGAGGGAGAGGAGAAGAGAGAAAAGGTCTAAGGAGGAATGACTGATATAATGGAAGAGTTTAGGGGAGTCAGATATTTTCTGGCTGTGTGGTGGTGGCACAGGTCGCCAGGCTATTAATTAACCCATTCCCAACTTTGTGAGTGGAAAGCAGATTGATTATACCTTTCAACCCTGGGTGTTTAACATTACTGGTTTCCCTAGTGCTGATCTGGGAGCACAAGGACCCTGTCCCTTCTATTTGTTATATTTAACATGATGTTTGTTTATAATTCTTTATGGATTTAGCTATTTTCATTAGCCTGTATCTTTACTCAGTTCTTTGATAATTTCATATATGTATAACATGCATTCTGAGAACCCCACTTCTCTAATCTACCACCCATATTACTCCTCCGTTTCCACATTCATGATCTTGTTTTGTGTTTGGTTTATTCTTTGAGAGTTCTATGTTGAGACCATGTTGGAACTATCTGTTAGAGCCTAGTAGCTCCTCAGTGAGTAACTCAGCTCCTGGCTGCCCCTCCTCTAGAATGCATCAGTCTGCTAGCCGTAGTTCAATAGAGAGGGGAAAGGAAGGCTCCATAAATTCTTCCCTGATCCATGATTGGCTATTGACAGTCCTAAGTCTTGGTTAGCTCATCACAGATAGCCATAGTTGCTCTGAGGTCTTGACTGTGTTGGCTATGCCATGCTCACAAAACAACATTTCACAGTCCTCTGTTTTCTGGGGTTTACAGTCTTTCTACCTCCTCTTTCTCTCTATCTGAGTCATCGATAGAAATGTCTTGTTTCAGGATGAGCGCTCAGCAGTCACTGTTCTCAGCCCCTAGAGCAGTCGTGACCTCTGCATTCACCACTATTCACTGCAAAGAGAGGCTTCTCTGATTAAGGCTGAGAGTAGCATTTCTTCTAGGGCATGGGCTTAGAAGGCAGCTTGGCACCATGACATTTTAGCTAAATAGCATCATTAAGCGATGGCTCTTTTTTTTAATTGTATGTGTATGATTTTCCTTCATGTATATTAGTGGATAGTTGTGAGTCACCAGGTTTACAGTATCAGGTATGAGTCCCCTCTTGCAGAGAGGACCTCGAGTCCAATCAGACATGCCACTCTTGCACCAGTGGGCATGTCCTGCCTGATGGGTTGATAATACAGGCTAGTCTGAGACTCTTTGAGACAAGGATTTGTACTTCTTCCCAATGCCTAATGGAGATAGAAGAGGTGTAATAACAGAGTGAATGAGGGATTTAATGAAGGCAGGTTGGAACTGAGTTTTAAGAAGAAACAGCAGTTTCTACTTAGTTTTAGCACCTTGTGGTGCAAGTCAGTTGTGCTAGGTCATCTTTGAACTTGTTTTTGATTTTCCTTTTTGTTCATTGCCTAAAGCATGAAGTCTATGCCTTGGCTGTGATATCTCCCACAGTTTAGTCTTAACTCTTCTTTTTATTTCCTCCCTCATCCCGTCCTTCCCTTCTTTCCACCTCCCTCCCTCTTTCTTTTCTTCCCTCTCGTTTTTTGGAGGGAGGGAGGGGGTCCTAGGATTGAAACCAGTACTGTCAACCGAGCTACACCCTAGCCCGACTCTTCCTTGCTTTGCTTCATTCTTCTAGCGAATTATGATCATTTATTTGTGATGATTTTGAGATTTTCTTAGGTAGGAGCTAGAGAGATGACTCAGCAGTTCAGAGTACTTGACCCAAGTTTGTTCCCAGCACTCATACGGTGGTTCACAACTGTCTTTATTTTTACTTTATATCAATTTCCCAGGGATTTGACACCCTCTTCTGAGCTCTTTGGGCATGAGGCATGTATGTAGTAGTACACATACTTAAACGCAAGCAAGACACTTATCTACAGATATTAAATCTTTAAAAAACAAGATTTTGCTAGGTAATGGAATCTTTTCAGAAAAGAAGTGGTAAGATAAACATTTATTCACTACTGAAGGCTAAAAATGTTTAGAAATAGTAAGAATTATAAGATCATTATTTAGTTACTATAATTAGGAGAGGGTTTAATAGTGTTCTGATACAACTTCATAAATAAACACATGGGTTACTCTAATAAGATTACAAATAGGAGTAAAAGGTAGATTGAACTAAGTAAATTGAACTAAGTTTAATACAAGAATGGGCATGTCTTTAGAGATTTATTTCTGTTTGAAAGTAATATGCAATCTAAGTAATTTTCAATGCTTTTTCCTCTCTTAGGAATCAAGGAAGGACTGAGGTAAGATTATTTATATGAAAATTTACTGAAGCCATGAGCTGTGCGTGGGGCTGTAGTTCCAGCACTTGGGAGGCAGGGGTAGGTGGGTGGATCAAGAGATTTAAGAGCATCTTCTGCTGCATAGCGTGTTCCAGGCCAGCCTGGGCCACCTCAGATCCTATTTCCCAAAGACCAGCAACAACAACCAAACCACAGTAAGCATATTTAGTTGTTTGTAGCAGTTGTTTGCATTCTGGAACATTCTAATCGAAATGGATGTCTGATGGCCATGAACACATAAAGGTGAGTGCACTCCATGGAGGGATGAAAGGACTCCTAAGTTCATTTTGAGCATCTTTTCTAATTGACCTGACTATCCCTCTCAGCACTGGGAAACAGAACACTTTAGCATTACTTCTATGGGACAGATACATTTGGTGTGGAATTTTGAGGATGTTAGATTTAGAACCACTGAGTCTAGTCTATACTGTGTATATGGTACCTATCATAATAGTAGCTGTGTAGTTAGTAATTCATGATCTTCCTGTCTAATTGGAAAATGATTGATTTTTATAAATATTTTTAATATAACATTTGTTCTTTAGGGGAGAGATGGCATGTGGTATAGATCATACTTTTTATACTATACCATATTTAAATTATTTTTAAATGGCATATTTTAAAGTATTTAAAAATAAATACTGTATGTTCATATAATAGCTGTTAGGCGTAAAAATAGAGTTTATTCTGCACATTGACTGTTTAAGGTTTTTAGAGTAAGTAGCTTGTTCCTTACCCTTTTCAAGTACAGTTGATTTTTCAATATTAAAATACTCATTCAGTTTTTCTTCTATGTGCCAAGCACATATTAGGTCTTAGGGATATGTCAGTAAAAAAGTAACCAGTATTGTACTAAAAAGATTTTCAGAGACGATACTTCATCATTCTAACACATGGGGATAAACCTTCTGTTTATGACTGAGAATTAAGGATTTCATGGTGACATTTAAGAAATAAATGATTAAGAGACTCACATCTTTAAAAAGGTTTTAAAAAATAATTCATAATTAAAATGTTTGTATAGATATTTTGAATATAAATGTCTGTTTTAATAAGCTTTGGTTAATTTGGCCCTTAGGTATCATTTACTTTGAATGAGGATCTTGCGAATATTCATGATATCGGTGGGAAACCAGCTTCAGTCAGTGCTCCTAGAGAACATCCATTTGTCTTGCAAAGTGTTGGAGGACAGACATTAACAGTGTTCACCGAGAGCTCCTCAGGTAAGGGGAACAGAACTATGCACTATGATTCCAGTGTACATTGTATAGATCTCTGTCTCGGCCTGTACCTTTTTGCTTTGTTTGAGATCACTGCCTACTGTTTGTCTACCTGGGTGGCATGCAGCCTTTCTGCTCTCGTGTGGGCTGTGGGGTTTGGTTTTGTTTTGGTGATGACATTTTGACCACTCCCTGAGAAGACTTAATTTCCATTTGGGTATAAACTTATAGAGCAGAACAGATGGAAGAACTGCTCTCTAAGAATCTGCGTCCTGCCAGCCCTGACTTGCTGTGTTGAACTAATATAGAGCAAACGTAAGTTATGCTTTAAATAGTTCTTAGTATTAGGGTTCTGTGCTTGTGTGCTTTGGAAGTCTTTATATTTTATAAAGAGTAACTTTTATTGGCATTAGTTTCTGGTAAATTCAGATTGCTAATTAAATATGGAGGAAAACTTTTGCTGGCTTGTTTTCATTAGTTTTTACATTTATCTTTTACTGAATTTAGAACATTGCTATTATAGCAGCACCCCCCTTTATTCAGTAGAATTAATTTTCTCCTATTCAAAAGGTCATTGGTTATGTAAAAGGAAAACTTTAATTTTGTTGGATCTTAAACATTATTATGTATACTAAGAATGTTGTTTAAAAAAAGCTTCACATAGCGTTTTTGTCATAGCTTGGATTTTAGTAACTGTGTGAAGAACTATTAGGTTTCCAGTAGCTGCATAAACTGATTGAGTCTTTTCCTTTTTCTCCTTGATGGAGAATATAAAACAATGATGAGTATCACTTTAGGGACATGGAGGCAGAGCCAAAAGATTGATTTTACTTTTATTATCTTGATGCTATGTTAATATGTTGTGTGCTAGAGCAGTTTTAAAAGTGATTGATTTTTTTTCTTTATCGCAGCTAGCTCCCAAATAAATGAGACAGAAATTATAAGTTTTATTAGCAAGCTTTACAGCACAATATCTGAGAAGTTGTCAGTTCTAATCCTCTGAGCTAATCTTGCTACCTGCCAACCCAAATCCCCAAGACACTTGCACCTTAGTTTTGATCTGTTCTCTCTGCTCCAGGTGTGTTCTCATGGTGTCTCTGGGCCTTCTTCATGTGGTGAATCTTTCTTCCTCTCTTACTGCCCCTCCCCAGGCCGAGATCAGAAGTCCGGCCCTATTCTCTCCTGCTCGGTCATTGACTGATCAGTTTTAGAATAAATGGGGAGCAATGTCTATACAAACATTGAGATTGGAGACTCTTAGAATAAGCCTTACAGTGCTATGTCCTGATGTGGGGAGCAGAGAAATCAAAATTTCAGTGGCACAAGGATAATTCTTACACAGTCCACAATAACATTATGCCTACAGGGTGTAGAAAATACTCATCCATGTGGGAAGGCGCTCAGCCGGTCAGTAACTGTGTATAGTCTGTTACATTGTTCAGGACAGTGTGCGTGTGCATACACACAGTCTGGAGTCAGTCTTTAAAGTGATGGGATTGAACCTGTAAGGCTTCTGGACTGAGCAACATGACTGAGCTCTTAGGACTCTGGAGGCAGTGTCTCCAGAAAGGCTCAAATATGCCTTGCACAGAAACTACCTTGTTTCTGTATTTTATAACTATGTGACTAATTTTTCCAAAGCACCAGTTAGCTCTGGTTGTGCTGTAGAAAACTAATGTGTTGTTCTAAAAAAAAGAGTTGTTTAGGGTTGCAGGATTATCTTGGCACCGGGGATGGAAAGGGTACAATTGTCCTGCTGCTTTGTCTGCCTGTATTTGATAGCATGCAGCCTTTCTGCTCTTGCTCCTTCCTTGTGATGGAGGAGATTTTGACCACTCCCTGAGAAGAGCTTACTTCTCATTTGAGTATGAACTTACAGAACAGAACAGACGGAAGAGTAGTCGGGTTACGGTTGGACAGTGTGTTCGTGCTCTGTAGAACTGAAGGAACTCAGGGTGGAGTAGAAACATAATTTGTAAATGGGTTATTTGCTTTCTCTCCTGGTTATTTCTTTTGTAAGTCATTGTCTTTGACTTTCTTTGTACTTTTCTATCCTTTAATTTCTTTCTTTGTAGAATCAGGATAATTATTTACACTTGCAGTATTTACACTTAGAGCAATGTATACATCATTACAGCTACTATTAATATTATCTCTTACATGTTTTCAAGTTTATTTCTTAAGATATGTGCATTCACTTGGCTCATGTAAATGAAAATCATTTGAAAAAGCCCAATGAGTCAGGGCTTTTATATTTAGTGGTTCTCATTTGTATGGATGACCAAGAAGCAAGGCTTTAGAGTTAGTAACAGTTCATCTCCTCTGGAGTCCTACAAACTTCGCTGTTTCTCATCATTAAAGCAGCCTTCTAGAAGTCACTAAGGTGTCTGAGGAGTTGTAAATAAATGGCAGTGGCTTCTTTGAACACTGTGACAGATCCAGAGGGACAGGCTTATGTTCCATATATACCTTTGTTTATTTGTATGTATTTGCTTTACTTTTTTTTTTCTTTTTAAACAGGGCAGCATAGTTCAGTATAGTCTAAGGTCTGTGATTAAGAACAACTACAAAGCTATGATATAGCCCTGCCTTGATTGATCATTAATTTTGCCAAAATATGAGTTACCAAGCCATTTTACAGGGTGTGTCTTTGTACTTTATATTGAAATGTATTAAATGAGGTAGGCATTATTTTGAATTCTTTTGCATTTCCCTCAGACGTAGAAATGTACCTGCTTCTTTTAAAAAGTTATTTCGGGGGCAGGGAAATAGCTCAGGAATGAAAACCTCAGAACCAATAGAGAAGCCAGCTGTGGCTGTGACCTGTAATTCCACCACTGGAAAGGCAGAGACAGATGGATCCTTGGGGCTTGCTGGCAAGCTCCAGGTTTGGTGAGAAATCTGTCTCAAAAAATAAGGTGTAGAACGATTATGAATGATGTCTCCACACATGTCCATATACATACCTACCTGTGCATCTGTAAAGGAACTACACACAGGCAAATGCACTTGCACGCATGCAGACACACACATACACACAGCATGCACACAAATTAGTAGACAGATAATTGAGGAAGATAACCCATGTTGTCCTCTGCCCTCAACACACACCTACATATATGTTCACAAACACAGACACAGATAAGTTTTAAAAAGTAGATATTTTTAGACATTTTAAATAATACACTGGTCTATAAAATGTAGACTTTTACAAGGAAATCAAAGTGTTGAGTTCAATATGTTTAGAGTTTCAGTTTTAATAACTTTTTTTCCTTCTGTTAATGGAAATTTGGTTTTTAAGAGACTTTCTTTGAGCCATCTTTGAATTTCACATTTTTGAATGTCTGTGGGAGATGGAGTTAGAGGGGTTAGTAGTGTGCTTTATAGTACTTCCCCTTAGTCTAAACTGTCTCCATAGCATTAACACACTAGCAACCCAATTCATTTGTTCCTGGTTGAATGTTCTTTCAGCTTGTCTTGGGTTAATTCTTCCTCTTCTGCATTTCTGTGTGAACTTCCAAAAGGTTCATTTCCCAATTCAATATTTTATGGAGATTTTGGAATCTCTGTTGTCTTTTATCTATTTCTGGAAGTGTCTCATAATATAATTCCCTTTATAATTCTTCATTTTGGGTGTTCTATTTAATTTTTTTTTTTTCGGAGCTGGGGACCGAACCCAGGGCCTTGCGCGCTTCCTAGGTAAGCGCTCTACCACTGAGCTAAATCCCCAGCCCAATATTTTTTCTTAAATTTGAAATTATATTTAGTTTCTCTCTCTCTGTGTGTGTGTGTGTGTGTGTGTGTGTGTGTGTGAGAGAGAGAGAGAGAGAGAGAGAGAGAGAGAGAGAGAGAGAGAGAGAGAGAGAGAACTCGCGCACGTACATGTGCCCACAGATCAGAGGACAGCTTGTGGGAGTTGACTCTCTGTTTCCACCATGTGAGTCCCAGATTCAAGCTCAAGTTGCCATGTGTGGGGGAAAGCGCCCTCACCCACTGAGCCTTCTTTTGCTCTATGATTGCCAATTTTGGACAGTCTTCACTTATCTGCTGCACAGATTTTCTAGTGCAGTTCCTGTGCTAGGACAGGGCAGATTCCTGTCCACTAGAGCAGCTAATCTGTGGTAACAATCGCCACAGTGAGTCCTTGAATGTGGTTCATTCTGTACAGAGCAAAAAAGAGCACAAGCACGTCCTTTGCCTGAAGGTTCTCAGTGCTGAAATCTTCAGCAGTGCTGAGATTTGGACCGGACCTTGGAGTGTAGGAGTGATTGCATGAACAGCAGGAGAGGAAACATAATATTTATTTTTGAATGTTGAGTTACTACTGGCTGTTCTTCGTTTTACATGATACAGTTTTGCTCTGCCTAATCTATCCAGAAGAGAGTCCCAGTTAAAGAAAAGAAGCTCAGTTGTGGACTTTAGAGATGAGGAAAAGTTGAGCTGGTATGGTGGGAGTAGAAAGGGAGAATCATGGTCTAGAGATAGCATCATTCTGACAGCCCCTGGTGCTGTGAGGGGCTTGGTGGCTAAGAGTGGTTTCCAGGGACTTGGGGCATGAGCAACTGGATGGGTAAAACTGAGTTAGGAAGTACTAAAGGCAGGACTTCTTTGCTCTGATTTAATTTTTTTTTAAATCAGTTGGAAGTGGTTCATTAATTCAGCAGGTCAATGTTGCTGGCTACTTTGTGTACATCCTCTTTGAGGCTTAGGAAATTTAAGTGAGCAAAGTTTGAACCTTTGTAGTGTTGTTGGTAGAGGAGATAACAATGAACAGTAAACAATTTCCCAGACTTCAGGTTGTCTGGGGTAACAGGATGAGGAGTATTCACTAGTTAGTTTTTGTCAGCTTGACATAAACTAGAGTCATCTGGCAAGGGGGAACTTCAGTTGTGGGATTGTCTTCATCAGATTGGCCTCTGGACATGTCTTTGGGCATTTTCTTGATTAATGTTTGATGTGTGTTGACCCAGTCAACTGGGCAATGCCACCCCTGGGCAGGTGGTCCTCTGTTACAGAAAGAAGCAAACTGAGTAGAACCAAGAAGGAAGCAGTAAGGGGTATGTCTCCATGTTTTCTTCCCTGACTTCTCACAGTGATGGACTAGGGTTGTCAGTGTAAGCCAAATAAAATAAACCCTTTCCTTTTTAACTTGCTTTTTGGTTGGGTGTTTATCAGAGATTCAGAAAGTACACTAGAACCAGAGAGTGGGATATTGCTATGATGACAAGACCACCTTTTCCTTTTGGGAAAATTGTGGAGGTGTTAGCAGCTTTGGGCTGGAAAAGCTGCTGAGTGCTTATAGAGTTTGATGAGCTGTTAGAGGAGCTTTGAAAGTAAGAATGTTAGAACAGGGCAAATGGCGGAGGCTGGTGAAGTTCAGAAGGAAGCAAGGACTATCAGGCCATTTATGTGGTATTTTGCATTAAGAATCTGGACGTGGGGGCTGGGGATTTAGCTCAGTGGTAGAGCGCTTGCCTAGGAAGCGCAAGGCCCTGGGTTCGGTCCCCAGCTCCGGAAAAAAAAAAAAAAAGAATCTGGACGTGAAATCTTTGCTTAACTGGGGTAAGAGAATCAGCTGTGATTAATAAGAGACTAGCGTCATTGGGTGAAATTTTATGGGAAGCGCTTCCTCAGGGTCATCACACAGAAGCTGTGATCTGAAGGGGCCAAGGTTGCATATCAAACTGGCAGCAGAACTTGGTAATGTGTGAGTCCCCCAGGTGGTACTGGATTTAGTGGCAGGAAGGCTGCCGGACTGAAGCAGTCCTGAGAGAAGCTGGAAGTAGCAACGCCCGTCTGCTGTTAGCCAGCCAGATGCTTTCAGGCCAGAGAGGGAACATTGAACCAGTGTCCTAGAATGAGAGCCAGTCTACCATGTTCAGGTATTAACAGGGAGGTCATAATTGGATGAGTCTAAAGTAGGTTCTTAGGCTGGTGAGCAAGAGTTAGTACAGATTTGAAGGGATTCAGAAGTCCTTGTGGTGACTGTAGGGTGTACTTAGGGAAGTGAGAAGCAGGGATCAACCTGCGTTGTAAAGGCTCTTTCTGACTGGTGACTGGAGAAGAGATACATGCAGGGAAGCCTACAAGTAGGAGGCAGTGGCAGGCTTGGTTCAGTGTGGCAACAGTGACAGAGGTCTAGTCTCGTATCTAATGTCCAACCCTGTCTTTTTTGTTGTCTCAGTAAATCATACACTTGAGTTGTTTTAGATCACCTAAGACTCACAGGATAGGAAGCATTCACTTTTCCATTCCATTTTCTCTGTAGATTCAAGCCCTTTGTTCTCTTGGCCATATAGTTACTAGATTGCTTGTAATCTGGTGCTTGGCCACGATCCTCACCTGCTGTATTAGTCAGGGTTCTCTAGAGTCACAGAACTTATGGGTAGTCTCTATGTAGGAAGGGAATTTGTAGATGACTTACAGTCTGTCGTCCAACTCCCCAATAGCAGTGAGCAGCAGCAGTGAATAGAAGTCTAAGGATCTAGCAGTGTCTCATACTCACAAGGCAGGCAGACTAAGAAGAGTCTTCCTTCTTCCAATGTCCGATTATAGGTCTCCAGCAGGACATGTGTCCCAGATTAAAGGTGTGTACCACCATGCCTGGATCTGGGACTTGCTTTGTCCCTGATGACCTTGAATTCAGAGATCTCCTTGCCTTAGTCTGGGATTCATAACCACTATGCCTCAAGATCTCTATACCAAGATCCAGGTCAGAAACTTGTATCTCCCAGCCTCAAGATCAGTATCAAAGGTGAGCCTTCCAATTCTGGATTGTAGTTCATTCCAGATACAGTCAAGCTGACAACCAGGAATAGCCACAATACCTGGTCACTTATAGAAATCACACATGCAGATTTGTGACTGTCATTTAACTCACTCAACCTCTTAGACTTTGCCACTTCTCCACCCTAACTATTTTTAACCCTCAATGTTATGGTTTCAATGAGAATGGCCCTCAGGGGCTCATATTTGAATACTTGGTCTCCTGTTTGGAACTGTTTGAAAAGATGAGGAGGTGTGGCCTTGTTGGGGGAAGTTTGTCATTGGAGGTATACTTTGAGGTTTCAAAAGATTTTCAACATCCCTAGTTTGTCTCTCTGCCTCCTACTTAATGGAGTAAATAAGATGTAAGCTCTCAGCTCTTCCTGCCTACATGCCTTTGCTCCACAACCATGGACTCTCACCCTCTGAAATTGTAAGCCAAATTAAATGCTTTCTTTTATAAGTTGTCTTGGTCAGGGTGTTTTGTTAAAATAGTAGAAAAGTAACTAAGACACTTACCTTACTTAGATTCACTTGGCAGTAAGATTTCTATGACTTTGTCCCTTAATTAAACTTTTTAGGCTGAGGATAAGTCTCAGCGTTATACCTGTAGTACCCAGTAGAACAGAATCAGAGTGAATGAGGTGAAGTCTATTACCTCCTAAGAAACATGTACACTAGAGATAGTTTTTCGTACTGTAAAATGAAACTCCTTGCTAGTACTGACTTGCGTGGATCGACTTTCTCCTTTGGAGATTAACAGCTTGTTTTAAGATACTTGAGGTTCAGGACCAAATATAAACTTCCCTTGTTCTACACTTGGTATTTGCTTGTTACCACACACACCTTCTCTTTGCTAATCAAGCTCATGAGGTTTGGTTAGCTCCTCTACACAGTTTAAAAGATCTATTCCCCAGGTGAAGTAGCAGCTAAGATAATTGGCTTTGACATGCCTTCATACTCTGAAACATTTACTTTAATACTGTATCACAGCCAGTATGGTGTAGAATATAGTGTGATTTAGAATGTATACATTTGAAGAAAATATTTAGGGTAAAGATTTTCGTTGAGGATGCTGAATTATTAATCTTTTGAAATCTGAACTGACACTGAGGAATTTTCAGTCTGGTGATACCTACATTTTAAGTTGATGTTTGGGGTCTTATGGGGAACATAGCTTCTGCATTTTACCCCATTTGTGGAGGAGGGAGCATGTGATACTGATTTTTGAGAGATGTGAATTTCAGCTCTCTGTTATATACATATGAACCTGTTAGCATTCACAGTATATTCTCATTAGATTGTTTTTCCACTGGTTTGAAGGATGGCCTCTGCTGTTTACTACTGTTATCATAGGTATGTATTACCAATTGCCAGAGGATGGGGCTCCCAAAGAGTTTTACTTAGCCTTGTCCTAAAAAGTTAGCAGACACTGGGTAATAACATATTACTGGCCCAACCTTTTGAATTTTTGACAGATTAAAACCCTTATTAAAGGCCAGATGTTATGGTGTCTGCCTATAGTCCCAATAGAGTTAAAAGGGTCACTGTGAGTTCAAGGCCAGTCTGGTCTTCATAGCCAGTTCTAGGACAGCCAGAGCGACATAGAGAGACCCACCACAAACAAACAAACAAACAGCAGCCTCACTCTTGACTACACTAGTTCTTTTCAGTGCCTCCTCTTTCATTAGGTTTATGAGAATGTCTGTGTTCATTCGCAGGGCTGTTGATTTTCTAAGAAACGAGCTTTAGTATAGATAGCTGCTGAGCTTAAGGTACTAGGCACAAGTTTTTCAAACTTAAAATTCTAGGAAATCTACCTGTTTAAGTTCAATTGAGGTATTTTCTTTGAAAGGATAAACGTTTCTCATTCAAGTTTGAAAAAAAAATATTGTCCAAATAACTTGAGTCCCAATAACTGGTTTATCTGTTAGTTGATTTTTTTTTTCAAGTTAACAATGATTTTCATTGAGAAGAAAAAAAAAAAGTCAGACCTACTCCCAGCTCAGTCACGCTGTGCAGTCTGCTAAGGCAGCCATATTACCTAGTAGGAGCAGAAATGCTTTGTGCATTTGACTTTACAAAATGTTAAAGTATGTTTACTTGAGAGAGACATTCTGAAGTGAAACCAAGTTTAAAAAACCAGAAGCCTGTAGTATGAGGCAGTGAGGAAAACCCTGGTGAGGTTCATTGACACTGCCTTGGTTTGTGGCAACACCACCAGTTTCATCTACCTTGCCTTTCCTGCCATCATTGCAAGAATCAGAGCAGCACAAGGCAATTCCATGTTTTAATAAAAGTTGTTTGGGCCGTTTGGATACCCAGATCTTGAGGATCCCCTAGGGATCTTTAGACCCAGTTCTGGGGAGTGCTAGTGTAGTGTACTTTAATAAGCGAGCCTTGTGCGTTACATTAACGAAGGCGTTGCTCCTTCCAGCACTGGTGCAGCACATGATAGCCGGCTTGGAGCAATTACATTCCTGTTGGAGGTTTCTGTTAAGAGTACTGCATCCTCTTAGACGGGACTTGATTGGTCGTCAGTCAGTCTTCTCTAAATATTTGTTGTATCTCTCCCGAGGAATGACTCGCCTTTCCATGCACTGTAATTCTCTCCAAAACCCTAGAAGGAGAGGCCTCTGGGGGCTGCAGAAACTAAAGCTCTTGAGCATAGTCTGCTCAGCCTCACTTACGTGCTTTAGTTATTAACCTGGAAAGGGGATAACATTTGAAATGCAAATTTAAAAAATCCAATAACAATGTTAAATTAAAAAGTTTAAAAAATATTTTCTAAAAACAGACTCCCTGTGATGAGATGGTTCTTTTGGTAAAGTGCTTCCCGACCATAAGGGCCTGAGTTCAGATTTCTGTGCCCTGTTTTAAAAAAAAAAAAAGTCAGGCATGATGGCATGTGTCTGTAGTCCCATAAGTGGGGTGACACAGCCAGGTGGATGGATCTCTGAAGCTTGATGGCTAATCAATCAGCTTTGTGAGTTAGGTGAGCTCCTAGTTTGGTGAAAAGACCCCAACAAAAAGTAAGATTAGTTCTTTTATTTAAAAAAAGAGTCTCCTTTTGAAGAAGCTAGCAGAAGTGTTTATACAAAGTACCTGTGTCCATGGTTGTTTCTGAGTCCCCTGAGCATTCTAGTTTTGCCTTGTCTTTGTACAGCCCAGGGAGAGACCTGACTCGGGCAATGAGAGGGTAAAGAAAGACAAACACATGGTCACAGACAAGCGGGGATTAGGTGGTCTGGGCTCCCTGATAAAGAACCCTCACCCAGTCTGAGAAGCTCAGCGTGTTTGTTCTGTGTGGTTGAACAGAGGCAGGGTTAGTGCATTCAGCTGAACAAGGAGTTGAGTTTTATGGTACAGCTGAATGGGGAAGCAGGTTTAGCTAATCTTGTTAGGTTCACACTGTCTCCATAGAGAGACAGTATTTTGGTTATACGTATGGGGGGAGTAGTGGGCTGTGGTGAACATTTTCTGTCACAATATTAACATCTTTACATGGACCAGAGGAGGGCTTTGCCCTCTCTGAACCATATTCTGGTGAGGGTGGGGGTTTGCCATTTTTCTAAGGCAAGGATCTTTTCTAAACCTAAGGATCTAAGGTTATGGTCCTTAACATCACCAGGCCCATGTCAGCAGCACACACCCCTCAGGCTTTCCTCTGCTCCCCACATCTTCCTACATGTTGCTTCTCAGTCATCTCCAAGCCCTGTCTACCTTAGCAACTGTATTGTGGGCTTTCTTGTTTCCCTGGTGATTAAGTGACAAGGCTTCCACAGGAGGAGGAGGAAAGCGTTGTTTGCCACCTTCTTCCTCTGCTGACTCCTTTCCCGTCATGGCAGTCTCAACACGTGTGAGAAAAGCAAAGTGAGATGGAGATCAGGGTTTGGCCTTGTGTATGGTTCTGAGCTGCCTCCCAGGTTTGTGGTTGGCCTCAATGTCTGCTGTGGATTTACTGCCAACTGCCTGAGCCCAAGAGCAGAAAAGTTTCTTTATTCAGTGGTTGGAAGAGATTGAAAGGAGTGTCTGTGCAGTTCATATTCAAAGATGTGTGCAAATTAGGGGGCTGCTTTACGGGGTGGCCTCCAACTGAGGACAGAGTGAGGAGGAATGAAAAGAACCTAGCATATAGAGTGATGGAAAGAAATAATATCAGGAATGACAAGTCATTAAAATTTAATTACTTACTCCTGTTTTATTTATTGAAAATAGATTGTCCTCATGTAGTATATTCTTATGGTTCCCCTCCCACATCATCTTCCAGGTCCTCCCCACCCAGTCCACTCCATGTTTTCTTTCTCATTCTTTAGAAAACAGGCAAACAAACAAACAAACACCAAACAAACCAGAATAGAGCAAAACAAACAGAAAAGGAGAACAACAAAAAACACATACACCGCACGTGGAAAACTCATAAAAGCACAGATTGGAGTGAAAAGCATAATATTATAAGCCAGAGACCAGTAAGGGGGAAAAAGCCTGACAAAGCATTAAAATATCTCCAAAATACCATTTGTTTCACAGTGGCATCTGCTGCTAGCATGGGTGTACAAAACCCGGGAGTGAGGTTTGTGTACGTAGTAAGATTCACTAACTTTTCCTTTGTGAGTGAGTTGGAGGTAGTTTCTGGATTAGGGATGTGGGCTGTGTCCACTTCCACTCTGAGCAGTGGAACCCCATCAGGTTTAGACCTGTGCATGCATGCGGTCACCATCTCTGAGAGTTCCTATATTCATCAGTCCTGCTGTATGGAAGGCCTTGCTTCCTCTGTGTCTTCCATTCCCACCTTGAGACCTGAGGTGTGGGATTGGATGGAGACATCCCTTCTAGGACTGGGTGTTCCAAGGTCTCTCACTCTGCTGCTGTCTAGCTGTGGGTCTCTACTGCAGGAGGTCATCTCTGATTGTGGCTGAGCAAGGCACTGCTGTGCTTCCCAGTTTTGTTTTGTTTTTGTTGTTGTTGTTGTTTTGTTTTGTTTTTGTTTTTGTTTTCCCGGAGCTGGGGACCGAACCCAGGGCCTTGTGCTTGCTAGGCAAGCGCTCTACCACTGAGCTAAATCCCCAACCCCACTTCCCAGTTTTATAACTGCTTCCAGTTGTCATGTTTTGTAAGTACTCCAACTCCTGTTTTCACTGATTCCTGTTTTTCTTCCTCCTGGTCCCAGCCCCCTCCCGTTTCTCCAGAGGAAAAACAGGAACTCTCGCTCTGGAGTTTCTGTGTGAGTGCAGCTCATTGTCTACATTCTTCACGTGTCTATAAAGTTTAACTGGAGAAAACCAATATAGTTTTGGAACTGAATTAAGCAGTGTCCTCTATATTTCTAGCAATGCTGGAAGTGCTTAGCTAATAGAGCTGTTTTAGAAAGTGTATATTATACATTCACAAGATTAGTTTTTCTTCTTTTTTTTTTTTAGAATTAAAAAAAGGTCTGTAGTTTTGTTAGACATTCGTGATACGAGTTGCATCAGTGAGAAGCTTAACAGCCCAGTGTTTGCAGTGAAACTGTGAATACTCAGTAGTGTGGAGATGCCTGCATTCTGTTCAGCTGTGACACCCATGCATTTTTGTAATTTGTTAATGTAGCCTCCTCTTCATCATCTGTATTGTCGCGATCATACTGACAGTGTTTTCATTGTGCGTCTCTTAACATTCAGGATGTTGTTCCTCAGAAGCCTCCATCTATCATTTCTGGCCCATTTTAATTTTCCTAGATAAAGAAGAAGATTGATTTATTTTTATGTGTACGCGTCTTTTGCCTTCTTGTGTATCTTTGTTGCATGTGTATGTGTGTTGCTGGAGGAGGGTGGAAGAGGACAGTGGATCCTCTGGAACTGGAATTAGCTGGGACTTAAACTTGGGTCTTCTGGAGATCAACCTGTTCTGTTTACCACTGAGCTGTCTCTTCAGCCCCAATTTTTCCTATTTTTTAATCATCGATGTACATTTGTTAATGTACCCAAATGTTCTAATACAGATGAATTTCACTTATGCTTTCTGAATTAGTGTTTATTGGGTATGATTTCTGTTTAATAAGTAACTTCATTATGGATCTCTATGCCAAGGATTCTGACATTCCTTGATACTTTTTTTTTTATTAAAGTCAAAAGGCATTAACACATTTTGACTTTTATTGTATGCCATACTTATTCTTTTTTTAAAAAAAACATTTATTTTTGTTATATTATGTGTGGGTGTGGGTGTCTGTGTGTCTGTCTGGTGTGGGTGTGGGTGTGGGTGCTTGCATGTGGGTATATATACATGAGCGCTGGTTCCCATGGAGGCCAGAGACATTGGGTTCCCCAGAGATGGAGTTAGAAATAGTTTTGAGCCATCCAATAGGGGTGCTATTGGCTAAATAACATTTGGGTCTTTTGTAAAAATAGCAAGCTGAGTCATCTCTCCAGCCCCACGTTTACCTATTCCTAAAACACTTTGATACCTACCTTTTGATACCTACCTGGTTATTTCCAGTTTTGTAAAACAGTTGAGAAGAACTTAGAAACTTGTCATTCCCAGGGGGAATGGCAGGGGATGGGAGTTATGGTTTCCTGTTGCTTCCAGTTGATGAAGTTGTTTCTTTGTTTAGACGCTTGTCTACCCAAGTTCTTAGGGGTAGCTCTAGCAGCTTTACAAACTGAGTCATCATGGGGAAAAACTGTTTTCATTATGTAAGTCATTTCTTTGAGGTTTTGAAACTAAGTCATTGACATAATTTAATTTAAAACATTTCTGTTTCTACAGTTGTCTTTCACCTTTTAGTTTTAATTTTACTTCATGCATATGGGTGTTTTGCCTGCATGTATGTTTGTGCACAATCTGTGTGCAGTGCTGGAGAAGGCCAGAAAAGAGCTTCAGATCCTCTGGTACTGTGGGCTGCCAGGTGGGTGCTGGGGATTAAACCCAGGTCCTCTGGAAGAACAGCCACCTCTGAGCCACCTCTCCAGTGCCTGTGTCTCATTTTTAAAGCCTCCCTAAGAGCAGTCATATCTTTGTTTTCATCCAAGGAGACCAGGTATAGTTAGTGTTGCTCAGGTGTAGGACAACCTCTACCCTTTCACCTGGCAGGGTTATGTTGGGACTTCAGCAAGTCACTCCACCCTTAAATTTCTCAGTACACACCTCTGTGTGGATTCCTTTTTCAAAAGAATACACAACCACAAACCACTGTGATAAGTACAAGATAACATAAAATCCCCAAATGTTTTCATAGTTTGTGGGAGCTGTTACTGCTCAAATTCCAGTGGTTTCTTTAATTTTAATGTTCTCTTTTTAAATACATTTTGTTTTCTGTATTTTGATACAACTCTGTCCCAAGTAAGCATGGTTTGTATTACTTAGCATCACTGGGGAGATGCAGTTCATTATGTCATTCTTACTGCTCTGGTGACATGATCTTTCTACAGACTGATCTTTCTACAGATCTTTCTACTGCCATTTGTATGGCAAAAATGTGTGAGAGTAGAAAATCATTTCTAGGGTAAGTCTAAGGCGCTGGGGTCACATCTGAGACACTGCTGGGGGATAAGCTATTCACTGAATATTGGGTTATTTTTCATTTGTCAGAGTAAAGTTAACAGTTATGTTTGGACATGACCAAAAGCTGAGAAGCAGAGAGCAGTGCATAGAGTATGAAGAGGGAGTGCTTCAAATGAGGAGGGGCATTGTTTATAACTCATATGTTACTTCAGTTCACAATATTAGTTTATTAATACTTGGAATATAAAAGATATTTATCAAAAGAAGAGAGACCAATTTCTCTTAAGTTTAAGTTTAGCATAAATTTCTTTCATCATTTAATACTCCATTATACAAAATCACTCAATAAGCACTTTAAGGTTGTGAAATGAAACCACGGTCTTGTATTTCCCTTACCATCTAGTAGAGGTAGATGGCCTGGAGAATGTTGATGGTGAACCAGCATATACTGAAAGACTGCTGTGTTTGAGGAGAATTGCGTAGCTGAAGTCTGTCCTGATGGGCGTTTTAAAAGCACTCCGTGTATCAGACACTCACTAACTGTTCCAACAGATGCACGCTGGTTTGCTTACCCCATCCTTCCTTCTGAAGAGCCTTCCTTAAGAACATTTTAGGGATGAAAGTATGGTTGTCTCTCTTCATAGAGAAAAAAACCCTTCTCCACCCAGGGTTGTTTACAGCTCAGTTTCTTACATGTGGCTGTAGAATTTAATGCCTGTGGTGATGTAATAGATTTTTCCCTACTGTATAATTTGTTGCATACCATAATTTGGCCATTTATTCAGATGAATACCTATACTGTTAAACAAAGGAAAAACATAGTTTAGAGCAATTTTCATCACTTTCTCTGCTGTGTCTTGGTTAACACTGATGTTTCTTGTATGCACAAATAGACTGGCTCCTGTGATTTGGGACTGGCATAAAGGATGCCTGTGCCAAGCCATGAATGTGCCTATAGTAGCTTATACATTGTTTCTGCCTGAGAGCTATTTCTTCTGTTGGCTAGTTTTCTCACAGGAAGGGATAGACAGTACCAGACTACTAACTCTTAACTCTGGGATAGCCTGTCAGTCTAACCTGAGAAGATTTAGTGGGAAAAGTGATTATTCCATAACCAGTAGTTAGGGCACTCTGAGGGTACTTCCAGAGTCCTGCAGCTGGATTAAGCGACGGTCTGTATATAGTAGCTTCAAATAGCACTGGATTTCTAAACTAGTCTCTTTATTGACTTCTTTTGGTTCCTTTTCCCCAGTCTTCTCCCAGTGTTTCCTGACAGTCACCTCCCTTTCAGACTGTGTCTTTCAGCTGGCTTATGGGGGGTCAATTCGAGACCGTACTTCTTTATTCAGAAAAGAGAAGTGATACTTTTAGGGTAATAGTCTTAGAGCGTGTCTGTCTGTCTGTCTGTCTGTCTGTCTGTCTGGACTGGTCGTCTCTCTTCCTCCCCTCTTCCCCATTCTACCTCCTCTCTCCTCCCCCCTTTTTCTTTTCTCCTGTGTATTGTGTGTGTTGGGGGGTTTGGGGGGGAAATAGACCAAGAGAGTCACTTCTCTCCTCGTGAGTCCTTGGGTGGAGCTTAGTCACAGGTGGCAGGTGCCTTTCTGGCTAAGCTATCTCAGCAGTACTGCTTTGATGGTTTGTTTGGTTTGTTGAGACAAGTCTCACTGCCTTGGTACTTAATATGCAGACCAGGCTGGCCTCAAATCCATAGGGATCTACCCGCCTCTGCCTCCCAAATGTGTGTGGGCCACCACATCCAACTTCTTTGATTTTTAGCTTAGAGATCTATACTAATATTCTACATATCGTCAGCAACTTCATCCTCACACACACACCTCCTTCTTTCTTTTTTTCCCCAGCACCCACCCAAACTTAAGTTTAATTTGTCAGATTTAACAGGATCAGAGCAGATTGCTTGTGCTATCTCAGCTCAAAGAGCTTTTTTCCCCACGCCCTTTTCTTTTATTTTATTTTCTTTATCTACATTTCAAATGTTATCCCTTTTCCTGGTTTCCCAAACAGAAACTCCCTATCCCATCCTTCCTCCCCCTGCTTCTATGGGGATGCTCCACCACCCACTCCCTCCCTCCTGCTTCCCCACTGTGGCATTACCCTACACTGGGACACTGAACCTTCACAGGACCAAGGGCCTCTCCTCCCATTGATGTTGAACAAGGTCATTCTCTGCTATGTATGCGGCTGGAGCCAGGGGTCATTCCATGTGTACACTTTGGTTGATGGTTTAGTCCCTGGGAGCTCTGGGGGATCTGGTTGGTTGATACTGCTGTTCTTCCCATGGGGTTACAAACCCCGTCAGCTCCTTCAGCCCTTTCTCTAACTCCTCCATTGACGACCCGGTTCTCAGTCCAATGGTTGGCTCTGAGCATCCTCCTCTGTATTTCTCAGGAGACAGCTATCTCAAGCTCCTATCAACATGCACTTCTTGGCATCAGCAACAGTGTCTGGGTTTGGTGACTGTATATGGGATGGATCCCCAGGTGGGGCAGTCTCTGAATGGCCTTTCCTTCATTCTCTGCTGTACACGAAGATCTCCCATGCTCGTCATGGATTGGCAGGATTAATATAACAAAAATGGCCACCTTGCTGAAAGCAGTCTATAGATTCAATGCAATCCCCATCAAAATTCCAACTCAGTTCTTCATAGACTTAGAAAGAGCAATTTGCAAATTCATTTGGAATAACAAAAAACTCAGAATACCAGAAATGATTCTCAATAATAAAAGAATTTCTCGGGGAATCACCATTCCTAACCTCCAGCTGAATTACAGAGCAATAGTGATAAAAACTGTATGGTATTGGTACAGAGACAGACAGGTAAATCAGTGGAATAAAATTGAAGACCCAGAAATGAACCCACACACCTATGGTAACTTGATCTTTGACAAGGGAGCTAAAAGCATACAATGGAAAAAAGATAGCATTTTCAGCAAATGGTGCTGGTTCAGCTGTCAGCATGTAAAAGAATGCAAATAAGTCCATTCTTATCTTCTTGTACAAAGCTCAAGTGGATCAAGGACTTCCACATAAAACGAAATACACTGAAACCAATAGAAGAGAAAGTGAGGAAGAGCCTTGAACACATGGGCACAGGGGAACATTTCCTGAACAGAACACCAATGGCTTATGCTTTAAGATCAACAATAGACAAATGGGACCTCAAAATTGCAAGACTTCTGTAAGGCAAAAGACACTGTTAATGGGACAAAATGACAACCAACAGATTAGGAAAAGGTCTTTACCAATCCTATTCTGATAGAAAGCTAATATTTAATATATACAAAGAACTATAGAAATTAGACTCCAGAGAATCAAATAGCCCTATTAAAAATGGGGTACAGAACTAAACAGAATTCTCAACTGAGAATCAAAACAACCCTAAGATTCCACCTCACACCAGTCAGAATGGCTAAGATCAAAAACTCAGGTGACAGCAGATGCTGGTGAGGATGTGGAAAAAGAGGAACACTCCTCCATTGTTGGTGGGACTGCAAGCTGGTACAACCACTCTGGAAGTCTGGAGGTTCCTCAGAAAATTGGACATTGCACTACCTGAGTACCCAGCTCTACCACTCCTGGGCATACACCCAAATGATGCTTCAACATGTAACAAGGACACATGCTCCACTATGTTGATAGCAGCCTTATTTATAATAGCCAGAAGCTGGAAAGAACCCAGATGTCCTTCAACAAAGGAATGGATACAAAAAAATGTGATAAATTTACACAATAGAGTACTACTCGGCTATTAAAAACAATGAATTCATGAAATTCTTAGGCAAATGGATGGAACTAGAAAATATCCTGAGTGAGGTAACCCAATCACAAAAAGAACACACATGGTATGTACTCACTGATAAGTGGATATTAGCCCAAAAGCTCAAAATACCCAAGATACAATTCAGAGACCACATGAAGCTCAAGAAGAAGGAAGACCAAAGTATGGATGCTTCAGTCCTTCTTATAAGGGAGAAACAAAATACTGGCAGAAAGAAATATGCATCTCCTTTCTAATATACATTACTTTTAACATTTTCAAGCATGGATATAGGTGTTGTTTAGAAATAGTACAGTAGTAAAAAATACCAAGCTTCAGAAATATTGTGTGTTAAGGCAGACCAGAGAATTGTACTAGCAACATACATTGAGACATGTAGGTTGGTAAATTTACCATTTAATTTGGGGCTCCAATTATTTTTTTTTTTAATCTAACTTAACAACTTTTAAGTCTGACATGACTTAGGGACAAGTGGAAGTATTTGCGGAAAATGAATGTCAGTTGAATCAGTGATGCAAGTAATTTATTTGAATTATTTTTCATGAGTTTTTTATTCTTGAAATCATTTCTACCCAGTGACATTTTTTTCTGTTAATGAGATGCTTTGTACATGGAGTAGTTCCTCCTTGCAAAGGCCTTTTTGAGTGGATTATACTCTAGTAGATTCTGTAGCTTGGAAGTTGTTATTTCAGAAAGCTGGAGAGAATAGAGAATCTAAGTACATAAACACCTGGGAGTTGGTATTCTAGAACTCATCCAAGATGGCGTCCAAGTGACTAGTTTTGAGATTAGACTGACAGCTCATGGAAGAAGACTAAAGGGCTGTGGATATCTGAATACTAAGTATTTTGAAGAAGCATGGTCTCTGTTTCCAATGGATTGAATTTAGAGGATGAATAGGAAGGGAAGGAGTTCAGTGGAAGCAAAAGAGGAAAAAACAAAACAAAACAAGAAAAACCCCACTAAAACAACAGAATTATATTGGCTGAGTGAGAAAGGTTTCCAGGAGCTTCTAGCATCTCCGTCCTTCACCCCAGCAAGTAAAGCCTCTTGCACACTGAAGTGACATTTGTAAGGGACAGAAAGGGTGTGAGGAACTTGGAACATGCCAGATGGTGCATAGAGTATAAAGTGTAGGGCTAGAAGTCTACACAGTGAGTCCAGCTGGGGTGACTTTGTTACAACAGACCAACCCAGTATTAATTTTTGAAGTTAACTGTCATACAGCTATAGATATCATCCTGTACAATAGAGTCCATCTTGTTTCTTCTGAAGATTGAGGAATGTTTCTGATATTTGTGAGCAAAGTGCACAAAAATAAAGCATTGTCTTTGTTCATTCTGATATTCTGGTGTACAGGATTATATCTTGGCTTTTCTTCAGGCTGTGCGCAGTACCTCACTTATAATAGCTCTGGAATATCTGTGACTCTAAATTTGCTTTAAATACCTTTGTAAAAGTGTTTACATTTATAATAATTATTCATACTCGTTAGTGGAAGTAATAGCTTTAAGTATTTGTAATTCAGTTTAGGTCTTTAACAGTTGTGCTGATTACTAGCCATCATTGAAGTTAATTTGCCTTGGTATGTTGATACGTTGTCTGATCGACTACTGTTTAGTGTTACTTGGCTGTAGTGACATTTTATAATGAATCACGTTCTATCAGCTTTAAATCAAATCAGGTCATATGTAAGTGGTAAAACTTTCATTTTAAAGAAGTCTGCTTTGTTTTCGTGGTTACTGTAGTGCTATGTACACCATTCAACCAACTAGATTTATTTGAAAATCATTGGGTATGTCATCTTTGTAGAAACACAGGTAATTTTGTAAAACTGATTTCATAATACTATTAATATTCTTTAAGCTTGCTACATATCTTTTTCTTTTTCCATTCAAAATTAAAATAGTACAGAGAATATTTATAAGCCTTCCACATTCAGTCATAACTCAGCCTTCACATACTAATAATAAATGGCTAGTAGGGGGCTGGGGATTTAGCTCAGTGGTAGAGCACTTACCTAGGAAGCGCAAGGCCCTGGGTTTGGTCCCCAGCTCCGAAAAAAAGAACCAAAAAAATAAAAAATAAAAAATAAATGGCTAGTTAATGATTTCTTTCTTTCATATCTGCTTTGTCTGGATTATGTGAAAGCAAATCCAGGTACTATCACCTTGTAATTCCTTTAGTCCAGGGTCCTTCTCCGTTGGGGGTTCTCTTCTGAGCCATTCCAAAGTTAATGTAATATATAGTGATATAGTAATATATGGGGATAATTTGCTTTAGAGGGAAAGCTTCCTGGTGTTGAATTTCTCTTTTTCATAACCCAATCACAGTGATAAGTGAGTTTGACAGTACTTAGTGGTCTTATAAAGAAAGAGGTATATTTGTATTATGCTATTTTTATATTGTAGTTTTATTGATAATATGAATATTATATTCATATTTCAGTGTACAGTTTGTTAGTTTTAGTATATTTATAGTGCCATACACCTGTCACAACATTCCATTTTTGGACCATTTTAATATAATTAGCAGTTATCCATTGATCCCACCAGCATTGATCTCTACTGCTGCTATCTGTACATAGTTATCTATTCAGAGACCTTCATATAGATAGAATCATAAGGTATTTAATATTCTGTGATTGGCATTTGTATTAGTTATTCTTCTGTTGCGGTGATTAAAATACTAAGTTAAGGCAGAGTTTTATTTTGACCTGCAGTTCCAGAGGGATAGTCTTTCACCAGCTCTCCCACACGGGTGCTTCTTGACAAAACATGCATTTTTTTTTTTTTTTAAGAAGGCATTTGGGATTTCTCTTTGATACTTTACGGGGTATATTTTGTGATTAGGTTACTCCTTTAAGCTGCCTAGGATCTATTGAACTTTGTGCCTAGTGATTGCCTTTAGTGTTTTCCTTTAATCATAGGACATTTTCAGAAATCCCTTTAAGTGTTGTCTGTCTATCCTTTTCTTCCTCCCCCTGAAATCCTGACTGAACAACTGTTCTAAGCATATGCTCAACTGTTTGATTATATCCTTATCTTCTGCATCTCTATTCTGGTTTTTGTTTGTTTTGTTGTTTTCTTGCTTTCCCCTTTGTGCTGCATACTGTGCAAAATTAATTTTTCCATGTTCTAGCTCACTGATGATTTTTTTTAACTTGTGTCTAGTCAGATATTAAACACATCCAGGGATGTTTAGAATCTATCTGCTATGTCTTTTGCATTTCTACGTGTCCTAGCTGATCCCTCTCAGCACAGCTGTTTACTTCCTAGTTAGTATTGGAGGATTCCAGTCTCTGATAGCAAAGTTCTTTCCTCCAGAGAGGCTCTTGGGGTCATTATCAGTTCTCATCACCATTCTAGCAGTTTATTGCTGGGGAAGAAAACACCCTAAAATGGAGCTTAAAATAATGATGCAGCATTTCCACAGGTGTGTGGGAGTGCATCAGTCAGGCTGGGCAGCTTTTTCACAGCTGCTGTCAGTGAGAGGCTCACACATCTGCACCCAACTGTGAGTTGGCTGTAGCACTGCTTCTGACTTGCCGGACTGATTGCTTCAGTGTTGCAGGGGTACCTTGGTTCTCCTTCGTGCACTGCAGTACTCTCTGTGTGGTGTCTAGCCCAACATCATATTTAGCATCATAGGTGGGTAGGGTTCTTCAAGTGCAGTTGATTAGCCCCTTCTAGTAACAGGGCCAGTCTAACTCAAGAAGGAAACAATCCCCACGCCCACTTCTTCCTTTCTGTTTCCCCCCTTTTGTATGTGGCTACAGATTATTCAAAACTCTGGGGGGATTTGGTGGCTAATTATCTGACTGTCTTAATGCCCCGTGAGTTTGTGGAGTTGAACATAGCAGTTGCACTTTGAATTGCTAGGTGTCCTCCTGGAAAGCTGTTCCCAAATTGCATCATGAGTAGAATGTTAGATCTAGTCCAGTACAGCTGTGGGGCACGTAAGTGTTTATTATATATTATCTTCAATGCTTTTCTGAAGTTTAAAACTAAAATAGGGGGAAATGCTCTATCAGGATTCATTAAGTTATTTTGTTTAATAAATAATTATTTTCTAAATTCATACCAAATTGATTTTTTCTTTTTATTCCATGCTCTGTAAGAAGGAAGGAATCAGGCAAGATGAGATTCATTGAGCAGGGATTTCTTAGGAAATGGATAGACTCCACTTTTACATTTGGGGTGTGTGTGTGTGTGTGTGTGTGTGTGTGTGTGTGTGTGTGTGTCCCCGTGTGTCCCCTCAAGGACAGCATGCAAGATTCTTTTACCATGTGGGTTCCAGGTATCAAACTTGGTCTTCATGCTTCGTGGTTATACCTTTAACTGCTGGACCATCTTACCAACCTAACTTCACTTCCTGAGACCAACCATATGCATGCACAGAGACAAAAGGGGTTCTTATCTGAGTGTGTGTGTGTGGGGGGTGCATTTGTAGTTAGAGGTGTGTAAATACTTGTGTAGTGGTGTGTGGATGCATGTTTATGTGTGTGTGTTCTTGTGTACATGTAGAGACCAGAGGTCAACACTGGGTATCTTCCTTATATCTGTCCTCAGTTTTTGAAGACAAGGCCTGTCACTGAACAGGAGCTAGCCAGTTCAAAAAGGGTGGGTGTCCTTGCCTTGCCATCCCTGGCTTTACAGATGCATGCTGCTAGTTGTGGCTTTTTACATGAGTCCTAGAGATTTGGACTTGGGATCTAGTGCTTGCTATTCCTACTGAACTGTCTCTCCAGCCCCGGGAGGGATTATTATTGTTGACTGTTATCTTCAGAGACTGCCTACTGCAGCTTACGTTACTTCGAAAAGAACCATAAAATTGTCACTTGATATCCAGGCTGGACCACTTTAGTCTGTACATTAGAACTGTTCCTTCTTTGTGTCTATGTTAGATAAATAGTTACACACAAAGACACAGACACACACACCTACATCTCTTTTGCACTGCAAACAGAATTATAGCTGGTCGTAAATGTTTATTTTCCAAGCTGTTTGTGTACTGTAGATACTTTGTTGAAAAACTGACTGGTTTACTGAACCATCCTGATGTTAAAATCCAGTTTTTAATATGTATATTTTTGTTAATTATGAGCTATGATCTAATTTAGTCTGTATTATTCCTAAATAATAATACATAATAGTATATCCATGAAAAAGGATTGTTTTTATTTTCTTAAGTTTTGTTTGTTTCAAGATGGATTGTGTTACTACTTCTACATGTTTGTTATACTTGGAAGCTGTCATATAAATTGCCTTAAACTATTGCATTAATTTTTATGTTAGTCTTAGTATTTTCTTTAGGTAATTTGAAGAAGTCATGGTTTGTTTCTGCGTAATTCAGAGAGAATGGATAAATAAATGAATGAGTGAAGAAATAAATCGCCAGACCTCTTATCCTTGTCGCAGTAGCCACTAAACCCCAACGTGAGAGTCATATACTAATGGCATCACCTCTCTCCTTCCCTCCTCACTGGCTACCCTGATAAGGGAAGAGTTACTCATCTCAAATAGTGGCAACTTGAAATTTATTGATGTATTGACAGTAGCTTAGTTTCTTTTCCTATCAGGGTGGCAAAATACTTTTAACAAGAAATCAACTTAAAGGAGGAAGGGTTTATTTTAGGTCATATTTCACTGTACATACTTTGTCATGGTGTGGAAGATAAGACACCAAAAGCTTGAAGCAACTGGTAGCATCGAATCTACAATCAGGAAGTGGAGAGGGATAAATGCATGGTGATGTTCCATTACCTTCTCCATTTGCACAGTACAGGATCCTGGCCAGGGAATGGTACCACCCACAGTGGGCAGTTCTACCCACCTCAATATAATAAAAATAATTTTCTTCAGGTAGAGCCAGAGGCCCAGCTCCCAAATTATCTTAGATTCTGTCAAGTTGACAACACTAACTATCAGACAATAGAGCACAGTAAAAAAATTTTGTTAAGGGGAAAAAAAACCTTTAAATGTGCCTTCTACACATACATGGCCATTATTTTTTGCAGTGCTCTTAAAATCAAATTTTAGGTGGACTGCTTTACCTCTAATTGTATTGCTGATAGTGTTGCAAAAATGGAGTAGGGGTAAGAAACAGCTTTCTACTTTTTAAAGGGAAAGAGAATGTAGGTAGGGAGAGTGTATTGTAGTGGAGAGTGGGCTCTGAAGCTGACTTCAGAGCTCTTGTTACTTGCTGTGCTCTGCAGTGGCTTGCTCCTTGCTAAGCTTTAGTTTCTCTATTTGTAAACTGAAGGTAGAATTAGCAAGCACAATGGAATTTTCTTCTGCTTTAAAAATAAAAAAGGTCTTGTTTTCACCAGACAATGGTAGTACGGTCCTTTAATCCTAGCACTGGAGGCACAGGCAGGTGAATCTTTGAGGTGAAGCCTGGTCTACAGAGCAAGTTCTAGGACATCCAGGGATACACTGAGAAACTTGAAAAACCAACCAAACAAAAAAAAAAATCCTTTTGTTTTCATATTTATTACCTTATATCCTTACGTTATTTCCTACATATGTAGTAGTAACCCATGGTGATGTGGGCTAGAATTTTGGACAGGCAAGAGTCTTATGCTGTGAAGACAATTTTAAATAAGTGTCTATTGTAGATGTTTTAAAAACATGAGTCTAAAAAATGAATTTCTTTGGAATGTATCAAATTGTACCAAAATGTAGTAGTGGTCTACCTTTATTGTAAGCTAAGGTCTCGTGTGTGTCCTTTCGTCAGCCTTTCTTCTCTGTGATTTTATAAGAGACTGATATGAACGAGGCTAAGTCTTGCGTTCTCCAGAATGACAGCATTGTCCAGTCTTCATTGTGATTTGCTGATTTAAGAAAATCAAGGTAGTTAAGAAGCAAAGGAGCCTGGGTACAAAGCCACACCTCACCTCTCATTTGCCTTTGTTTGTGTCTTCCATTTCTTAATTTCTCTAATTTCAAGATGCTTTTTGTTCTAGTGGTCTCTATAGATATTTATCTTTTGGGCAGTTTTAAAATAATAGTAGTTTTATTTTATAGATGATTGTGTATATTTAGGAGTAACTTAAAAAGAGAACTCAGTAATACACTCTTTTGTCAGACAGATACCTGTACTCAGTATGCATATATTTAGTAAGAGGTATTGTAGATGTAATAAAAAACAGAGAGAGAGAGAGAGAGAGAGAGAACGAGAGAACTCAGTAACCTACAGGGCTCACTGTGTCAACTGTTTTATGCCCTAAACACTTTCCAGCCATCACCCCTACCCTCTCCCCCTTTTCACCACCCTGACTCTCTCTCTTTGCCCTCCTCTCCTTTGCCTTCATTTTGAAAAACACCACCTGGCTGCAGTCGAGTCAGATTCAGCCTCCATCCTTTCATGGTGGGAGCTAGCCCAGATGGCTGCTACAGCAAGCTCTGCTGCTCATTGGGGACACTTACAACTAGTAACCTTTATAACTCTCAGAACTCAAGTTACAAACAATTATGAGCAGCCATGTGGGTTTTGAGAATTGAACCTAAATCCTCTACAAGAGCAAGTGCTCTTAGCCACTTAGCCTTCTCTTCACACTCTTAAGGGTGTGTGTGTGTGTGTGTGTGTGTGTGTACTTGTGTGTATGTGTGTGTATGTATACGCGTGTGTGTGCACGCGCTCGTAGCCACTTAGCCTTCTCTTCACACTCTTAAGGGTGTGTGTGTGTGTGTACGTGTGTGTATGTGTGTGTATGTATACGCGTGTGTGTGCACGCGCTCGTGCCCGTGCCCCTGGAGATCAGAAGAGAGCATCAGTCCCTGGAGCTGGAATTACAGGGGAGATTATAAGGATCTGACATGGCACTGGGAGTTGAAGTCTGGTCTACACAAGAGTAGCATGCACTCTTTACTGCCGAACCATCTCTCCAGCCCAGCTATTCATATCTCTGCCTTTTTTTTTTTTTTTTTTTTTTGCCTTCTGTAGTTGGGGCCCCAATAGGAAATGGATTTCTCGCCCTCATATTTCTTGCAGCATACTTATCAAGACAAGCTGAATTCAGTTATGGTTAACTGTGACTTCTTACATTAAATTAAACTAAAGCCTGTCCTGATCTAATGAACAGTAGTCCTGACCTTCCTCCAGTGTTGTCTTGACATTTGCAAACTTCATGTTCTTGGTCAGGTTTCTCACTGAGTTCTTCAGGTCTAGTGAGAAGGCAGCATTACAGAGTGACTAAGAGCTTGGTATGAGCTTGGTACTTGAAGGTTGCTTGTCAGCTATGGAGTGGACAAGTTGTCCATCTCTGTGGGTCTCAGTTCTGTAAAGTATGAGTGCTGGCACTCCCCATCTACTTCCGATTGACAGCATCTCAAGGCATCAGTGACTTAGATACATTCCCCCTCTCTGTTGGAAGTGCTAAGGTGACAAGTCCTGACTACTCTGGCTCTGCGGTCATCAGCTATGCTCTACTGTTGCTAGCTTGTAATTTCTGTTCACAGTTATCTAGCATGAGTGCTGTAACTAACCATCATGTCTGCATCTTGTTAGCAATAGATGCAAAAGGAAGGAGGCAAAGGACCCAGCCAGGCTTTCTGCTCTTTAAGAGCATATTATAAGTTACATATGCCATTGGTAAAAGCACAAGAATCTACCACCAACCCTAGAACACCAGGAAATAATACATTTAACTTGGTGCATCCTCCCACCTTTCCTCCCCCTCCCCCCAACATCAGTTGAGTTCCTAGCAAAGGAAGAGAAGGTTGTTCTGAGAAGTGATGAGCAGTGTCTTCCTTAGGAGCTCAGGACATTGTCATGTTGGTGCTTTGAATACAGTCCTTATGTGGAAAATGGAGAAGGAAATCTTGCAGTAGGATAAAGTTGCAGCATGTTTAAAACACTTAAAAACCCCTCATGCATGGTGGTTGATTCTGTTGGGAGTTTTAATTTTTGACATTAGTATGCACATTTTAGAAGAATATTAAAACATTTGTCAGTTTTCAAGGAAATAAAAAGTTAGCTATAAGTGATTATATTTTGTCTTAACATTTAAAGAAAAGTTGGTATTTATTATCTTGCTTTTATAATCAAGCTATAATGACATGTTGCAAAAGGGTATATGAAAAATTTGACTCGCGTGTAATTACAAGATTGCATCTCATTTGAATTTAAATTATTTTTATTATATTTTAACTTAAAAGGCAAGGTCACAAGCTTTGTAACATTAGTAAGCTAAATATTTTCCTGAAATTGTTTTGTCTGTAAAATAGCTCTTTAACCTCTTTCTTTTTTGCTAATTTAACATGTTGCCCTCTTGCCACCCCCACCCCCCCGCTTGGTTTGGGGAAGAGGGTAAAGGGTAATGCTTAAACATTTGCTGCCGTGTATTTAATGTGCCTTCTCTTAGGGAATCGTATCCCCAGCACCTCCTACTTTTCTGACTTGTTCTGATTAATTCATAGGCTTTTCCCAGAAGAGCGTCCTTTACAATGTAAAAGTACTGTCAGGTACCTCGTACTGTCAGGAAACTTAAAACAACCAGACTTGGCCTTTGTGCAGGAGAGAACAGGGTGGTGATGGTTCTCTTGTTGGAATAGCAATAGTTTCTGAGGGAAGCTTTTTACATCATTGGTACTTCCTACTTGGATTTTGAAATCCTCAAAACACACACACACACACACACACACACACACACACACAGAGAGAGAGAGAGAGAGAGAGAGAGAGAGAGAGAGAGAGAGAGAGAATATCCCAGCATATATTCTCACACACATTAAAGGTAATTGTGCTTAGATTTTTAAAATTACATCCTGTAGTTAAAGCAGCCTTGGAGTGATACCAAATAATTAGTTGGTTTTGGTGGTATCGTGATGATGCTTTCCAGAGTGAATGCTGGGAGTGGCTTTATTTAATACATAGGTAGCCTTTGAGTTCATTAAATATCTCATTGTCCACTGCTGTCTTAGTTACAGTTTTACTGCTGTGAACAGACGCCATGACCAAGGCAAGTCTTATAAGGACAACATTTAATTGGGGCTGGCTTGCATGTTTAGAGGTTCAGTCCATTAACATCCAGGCAAGAGCATGGCGGCATCCAGGCAGTCATGGTGCAGCAGAGCTGAGGGTTTTACATCTTCATCTGAAGGCTGCTAGTGGAAGACTGACTGACTTCCAGGCAGCTAGGGTGAGGGTCTTAAGCCCTCGACCACAGTGACACACCTACTCCAACAAGGCCACACCTCCTAATAATGTCACTCCTTGGGCCAATCATATACAAACCATAACATTATAACAACTGCCAAAGTTGTATATAGTCCAGTTTGCTATTTCAACATTAATTGTTAGTGACATTTTTATTTCTCATATACATACTAATGCTTTTGCTCTTCAAGAGATATGCTGGAATTCCCCCCTCTTTTTTTTCTCCCTTTTCATACTCAGAAAGTGTGTTGTACCAACACTAAGACCATCTTATACTTAGATTCCAGAATTTTCACTGAGACTAAATGGGAAAAGGAAATACAACTGCTGGCCAGAATGATATTTTAATGTGTCTTTGTAGTTTTCAAGCTAACTGAATTTTATATACTAATCTCGGTGTGGTGTTTTCTGGCTGATTTGTAACTAACACACACACACACACACACACACACACACACACGTTGATTGTGGTATTTTTTTGTTTGTTTTGTTGTTTGGTAAGCTGGCCCTACTAACTTAACTATTTTTAAAGCTATTTTACAACATGTTAACTGTAATTAATAACATACTCTTTAAAGTGTTTTCATAATAAAAAGATACGTGAAGTAATACCATAAATAGTTCTGTTATCCCTTCCACAGTGCTCACATGCTTAAAACATCATGTCATGTGCCATATTTTTTTAAAAGATTTATTTTACTTATGAGTACATTATAGCTGTCTTCAGACACACCAGAAGAGGGCATCAGACTCCATTACGGATGGTTGTGAGCCACCATGTGGTTGCTGGGAATCGAACTCAGGACCTCAGGAAGAGCAGTCAGTGCTCTTAACCACCTGAGCCATCTCTCCAGCCCCCCATATTTTTTATCAACTAAAAATAGAAGACTTTTTAAAAATGTTTATGGAAAAATACACAAAATCAAAATGGTTTATCAAAATATAAGATGACAGTATCTTCAGTCATAATTATTAAAATTTTATTAAGTGATATACCTAAGCAAATGTGAAATATTACAAAATTAAGTGATGAAAGACTTAAATTCAAGGAAGTATTGAGATTAAAATAATTTATTCAGCATTTCTTAAGAATTCTTTTAAAAGTTAATGAACATCTGTTACAAGGAAGTAAAATCAATGGGGTGTAATTAAGACTAAATTAATAGGCTAGCTCAGTTTCACACTTTAATGTAGAAGAATTTGTGCTTTATGTCCTGGAAGATATTAATCAAAATCACTTGTATAAAGTTGAGCCTAGCCTCAAAAAGGAATTTCTAAAAATTAAGTAGATCTTTATAGATAACTATTAAGAACTGTTTTGAGATGTGACCAGATGTACTGGGGCCTGTACAGCTGAGAATCCTGCCATGGTATGAGGGAGGAATATCTATTTGCTGTCTAATAGAGCTCCCTTTTTTTGTTTGTTTAACGTCTAATTCAGTGTTTCTCATTGGTAATACCTAAGCTATACACACATACACTTCCCACACACACACACGCCCCACTGCCAATGCTGGAGATCAAACCCAGGAGAGACTTGCTTATGCTAGGCAAGCCTTCTGCCAGTCATCCTCAAACCAAGACGTGGACGTTTTATTTTGGTAGAGGAATTCAGTTACATATAAATAACTTATAATAGCATGCAGGATACAGTTAAGTAACTTGCTTGATAGAATCACTTTAGCCAATTATTTATTTTTGTCAAGGAAAGATGAATGTTATCTCTTCTTCACAAATTATTTCAGGTAAATTTAGATTTCTTCTTTGATATATCTCTGTGCCGAGCAAGTGCTTATTTAACACTTCCCCTTTGTGTTTGTTGACAAAGCAAATGAATTTTAATAGTAGCTTAAACAGAATGTGATTAGGAAGCCAGCTACAGAAGCCGTGTGTGTTAGAGCCGTACACATACATTTACCGAGTTACAGGCTATGTTGGATGGTCTGTGTTACATCTCTGCTCACGAGCAATAATCATGATGACTCAGACACTAATTTTAACCTTAGCCAACATCCTTGCATTGTGAGCTATTTACTCATAACTCATTAAATAGGCTTGGCTTTTAAATTGCTTTATCATCTGTATCGTTCCCACTGATTTTTAAATTGCTAATAAAATGCTAGCTTATTTTCTTATAAATTTTTACATAGAACTAGAAAGTCTGAAGAAAATCGAGTGTTTTTAATAATTAAATGAAGTCTGTTTTATGTTTTTGTCTTAAAATAACTCACTTTATTACATAAGAAAGCATATATTTTTAAAAGATCTGCACTTCGTTCATGTCTTAGTAGGAAGCATAACTTATGTGTGGTCCTGCACTTTGCATGGCTAACACTTGTGACTAGGAGGATGTCCTTGCACTGGGTCAGACTATTAACTCTTCTCCTCAAAGTCTGAAGTAGAAGTGCTTTATATACAACCCCCACTTTAAACCTGCCCAGGAAGAGGTTAAAAGTTTGAAAGGATTAAGTATTGACTTCCCATCCTCTAGTTTGTAGACGTTAATAGAATCTCATTCCAGAACTCAGGAGAATTTTATTTAAGCATGTTTTGCTCATAAGAAAAGTATTTTTTTCACAGTACAGCTAATGCAGGCTCTAAAAGATTAACCTTTTCAGCAAACCTGGTGTGTAAAAAGTGTAGATTCATAAATAGACACATTTGGATATTCTTTAGTCTATGAGATGGATGATTCACTCATGTTCTTTCAGTGACATGACATTAAAAATGTTATTTGCTTAAAAAAAGTTATTTGATATTCCAAAGTTCAATTTTTCACTCAACATTTTTAGAATGCTTGCATTGTGAAAGTGTACATATGTAAGACAGACTGTATCTTGTATTTTGTATTCACATTGAGTTATGAATGTAAATGTCTATTTTGTGCCAAGTTCTAGGTTAGGTACTGGGGATCTGAATGGTTTGGTTCACAGAAGCATTCCGTGCTGCATCTAGAACCACTAAACTGGGCTATGGGCCTTGGCTTCTTGCTAACCGTGAAGTAGGGAGGGATTCTTAGCCCTTCTTTCTCTGTATTCTGGAAGAAGAGCGTGACTGTCATTGGCATTGAGGGTTAATTGAGATATCTAGCTTGAGCTTTGGCTATAGTAAAACACAGGTGGTCACCAAACCAGGAACCCAGCTTTAGGAAGCTCAAGGTAGGAGGGTCATCAGGAGTTTGAGGCCAGCCTTGCCTACAGGTAAGGTTCTACCTCAAAACAAAAACCAGACAACAGGAACTTAATGAATGTTACCTTTTTATTAGTAGTGCTTTATAAGGAGCACTTAAGACTTCAGAGAAACACTGGAGCAGGCTTATTTGTTATCTTCATCTTTAGGCTGGGATAGTCATCTGCTTTTTATTATTTGAGGTCTTATGTTTCATTCACTCTTCATGCTGCACAGGTACAGTTTACAATACAGCAGAAAGCCATAAGGACATTTTAAAATTGGGTACAAGAACCACTGCATGGGCTAGGTCCAAATACAGGAGAATGTATGCTTGGGTCCTGGAAGTATAGTAAATAACCTTTACCACCTTCCTTTAAACAGATAGAGACACTGGTGAGTTCTTTATAACATTTGCTTATGAGAAAGACATTACACAGTCATTGAAACAAAACTGTCACGGAAGCTTTACTCTTGTCCTTTTGTAAGTTATCAAGATATCTTAGTAAGATCCTGGTAAATATTTCTAGAAAGCCATAAATTTAAAACTAGACATTTTCTGTGTACCTGTAGCATAGCATTTAGGCACTAGAATCTGTAAATACAGTTAATTTTGAATTTGCAAAGATATGTTTCTAGAGAGGTATGAGGGGAAACAGTATAGTCATATTTTCCTGTCCACTACTAATTGTTGTAGATTAGTATGGTGCCTTAAAGTTTGAGGACTTAAATCCAGAAGTGAATATTCATTTAAAGAGCTACATAAACATGCGTGGATTCCTTTGGTAGTTCATAACAGCATCAATGACTTCATCATGAAAGCTAACCTCTCTAGTTAAGTCCTGGGAAGCCTTATTGCAGCTCTGAGGCTGGTTTAGCTGTGTCTCTAGTAACACATTGTATCAGTACAGCTTTATTATCTGGGCTGAAACCTTGAGAAAGAAAAAACTTGACAGTGATGTTAAATCACTACCAGTTTTTCTCAGTACACAGTCTGAATGCCAAGGAAAAGTCAGCCCCTAGTCTGGGGAGGTGTATATATGTATAAACAGTTGAGTAGCAGCCACTGGCAAATTGTACTTTTTAAAAACTGTTTCAGTAGTCCCTTTACGTTCTGATCAAGCCGCTCAAAGTTCATTAAGATTTGATACAGAAGGCAAAGCAGTTTTTTCTTAATGTAACATCTGAGGAAATTATGTAGCTGACATTGATTGTTGTTTTAGTATGAATTTTTGAAGGACTTTGTTTGCACAGTACTTTTTAAAGGGTTTCTTTTAGTCTGCATAGGCAGCTTTTATATTACCTTAGAACTTGTAAGTGAAAGTCAGTTATAGTTAATCGTAATTAATATTGAGCTTTATTCTAAATTTTATATGTAATCAAAGTGTTATAATATATGATTAACTATTCAAACTCAGCCAAGATAATCAACAGGTTTTGTTGGTTTACTATAATAAGGTTGGATTGTACTTAGTTTCAGTGATTTCTTCCCTGCGTCCTTTTTTTTTCTTTTGCTTTGTCTTTTTTGAGATAGAGCCTCACCTATTAACCCTAGCTGGCCTCAAAACACTCGTTAATCCTCCTGCCTCAGCTAGAGGGATTCCAATATGAATCACCACTTCCAGCTCATTTATTTTAAATAGACAATTTGTTCTTAGAGACCATTAGGAATGATGTAGGTGAAACCATAGGAATGATGTAGGTGTTCTTTGCAGAGTAAGTAGGCAAGGCGTGCCCCACATTTAGAGTTTAGCTGGGAGAACAGTCCTTAAGCAGTCATTCATAAAGTAAAGTTTAAGATTTCTGTGACTGTTAGCATGAGATAGAAAACATTAGCACGACTCTGAGATTTAGCAGCAGAACAGATAGTTTTAGTATAACACGAGGAATTGAGTAGTCGGTGTTGACTTTGTTGGGTTTTAGTATGAAATTTTGAAAGACTTTTTTTGCATAATAGATTTTTAAAAGATTAGTAAAGTTCTTCTGTAAGAGTGTTCTTGAATAATGTTCATTTAATAGTTTTGAGCTTGAAAAATGAGCATAGAGTGATTGTGAGAGTGGGTCTTCCATTCTTACACCATGTGCTCAGCTGGGACCAAACTGCCCGTGCTGTGCTGTGTGGGAAAGTGCAGCTGCTAATTTTTGTCCCTTGCTGACTAGTAAGGTGCTACTGTAGCCTGGCAGGTGATCGATTGCATGCATGCAGGATATCATGCACAATCATCAAGTGGCACTATTCATTTTTAAAGTGACACGTGTAACTTTTATTGCAATCATTAATACAAGCAAAGAAGCTAGCAGTGCTTTTATTTATTTTTTTATTGTTATCAAGCAGTTTCCTAGAAATTTTCAGCAAAATTATAAATTTAGCCATAATTGTAGTACGAAATACAGGAACTATAATAAAGCTTTTGGTGCCTGCTATTTTAAAAGTCAAATCAGTAGCTCGAATGTGTTTTACAATCCCATTTTGATTCACTGTCACCCCTGCTTTAGGTAGCTCTGTACATTTAATTTGCTCTCCATGTTTATTTTATAAACCAGTTCATTTTCTTCATGGAATTTTGCTCTTAAGTAGAAAAGATTTTGAATCGTATATTGTTAGCATTTGCTATAGTGAATGATAGGTGAAGTACAAAGACATTCTCATTGAAAGACAGCTTAAAGAAAAAAAATAAATAGCAAAAGCATTGTCTTTATTTACAGTGTAGAAGACCACAGCTTCACTGTCGGTGGGAATGTGAAGGCAGAACACCCCAGAGAAGGACATCTTTAGTGATAGATTTACATACCGTTAGCTCACAGTACTTGATTAGCAGCCGGGCTCTGGACTAGCTAGCTGGGCACGTTGTTTGGGATGCCTTTGATTCTGTGGCTTCTGAAGCTTGCTGGCTGCATGCTTGTTGCCTTTGTTCATGAGACAGGTAATTACTTGATAAAATGAAGAGCATCGCTGTGAACAATTGACCCTTTGGAGCAGTCCAGGCTGGTCAGCAGTCTAAACCCACACTTTAAAGCCATCATTATGGCCTCAAACTTAAGAGTTTCCAAGGTGCAGACAAAGGTGTTGTCTTCCTTTAGTACAAGTCGAGTGCCGTTCTCAGACTTGATGAAGTATTTAAACTGAATGATATTTGACGACACAGAGAACTCCTCCGGAAACCCATCCAGCCTGCTTTTGGATACCAGAACAATGCGAGATTTGATTTTTGATATGAAATCAGGAGCATTACAGAAGATTCTCAGTCCTTGTGAACGGTCGTGGTTATCTGTTATTTCTAAGAAAGTGGTCTCTCGGGGTGTCAGCTGTTCTTTTTCCCACCTGGATTTCACCTCCTCCGCCAGCCCCTTGAGCTGGAAGAATTCTGCCTCTTGAGCAAGAAGTTGATTTTCTCGAAATCCTTCGGGAAGTAGAAGTTCTCCATTTCGTAGGAAGTTTAGGACATGCCTGAAGAGGAGCCCATCCCTGTCAATGAAGTAATGGCCATCAGCATCAAATGGACAGAGGATTTTGCCATTTACGATGCCTTCCAGGAAGGTGTCTGGGTACTTGGTCAGTGTCTGCCTTTGAGTAATGTATAGATAACCACCGACGTTGAGGGTCGTCAGTGTGGATGTGCAGTTCTTGCCTTGCTCGGCGTCTTCCAGGCTGTTGTGCCTCCCTTCGTACTCCCTTTCTTTTTCCCTTCTGATTATTTTACGCTCCATTTTCAGGATGCTATTTCAGCTTGTTCTTCTTGGCTTGGAGATTTTTTTTCTTTTAAAAAAGAAACACTACCACACAAGCACGCCTTTATTCCGTCCCAGCCTGGCGATGCAATGAAATGCTGGTAGCACCGCCTGCGCTGGCAGCTGGGTTTTGCAGTAGGTGGCGTGTCAGCTATGCATGCAGGAGCTTTCTGGAGTAAGACGGAAGAGAGAATTTGCATTTAACTGTGTCAGGGAAGGGATTTGTTGCAAAAGGATTTCTGTGTCTGTTTTTGAGTAAATGAGACTTACTCAGAGTAAATTGACTTTCCTTACCAGTTAAACTGCCACTCCAGTTTAATTCCTAGGTAAATGAGAATTTCTGTCCGTTTCTAAAGGTCTAAGTCATTGCTTAGTCTAAGTCAGTAGACTAATACTGAGTTACACTGTCATTTTTTAGAAATAGTATATGTTGTACTGGTTTATTTAAAAATAAGTCATAATAGGGAACCTAAGGTGAAAGAAACTAGCATATAGAATTTTTTCCTATAAAAATACAGTGTTTGCAATGTTTTAGACCCAGACAAAAGTATCTAGACGTTCTGTTGTGACATTGAATTTGAATTTAGTGTTTTGTATTTGGACCTCTTTGTTAAATAAGAAATTTGCAGAGCTTCTTTTCACAAAAGGTTGTTTATTTACGTATTTTTTACCTCAAGGTTAAAAAAAGTCATGCAGGCTGGCTTTGTAGTATTCATTCACATTTTGTTAGTTACGATCTCCTATAGCAAATCCACGAGCTCGTTTTACCCTGCTTAGGTGCTGTGGAGAAAACTGTAGCCATGTGCGTGCAGGGAGAAAGATGATTCTGAATGCCTGCTTGGTTTCGTGGTTACATGTTGTTAGGGTTTGTTATCTCACAGAGAGTGATGGAGTCGTGTGAGTGGAGGGCTTCCCTGCCTCTTTGTCCTTAAAATCGCCCTCCAAAGCATTTTAGGATTCTGAGCTTAGGCTTCTAGAATCAAAGCCCCGGAGATAAGAAATCTGGGTGTGCTTCTAGTACATATTACTTGAACAGCCTGTCTATTAAATTACCCCGAGGAACTCTGTTGTAAGAGTTTGGCTTTTATATGAAAGTCACTTACATTTCTGTTCATTAAATATCTTTTAAACTATATATTTTTATAGCAGATAATGAATTTAACATTTAAAATTTGAAATTGGACTAGAAATCTAAGGCCTAATCATTGTTTGCTTATGATCATGAGATTCAGCTTCTTTACCAAAGAGGGAATTCCGTCTGAGAGAGCTTTTCATGTTTACCTGGGTTTTACACTTGCCTTGGTAGAGCCATAAACTAATGCCTCCTTCTCAGCCCTGTAGCATTGAAGAAGAGTGTGCTCTTACATTCTGACAGAGGGTATGTGTGTGTGTGTGTGTGTGTGTGTGTGTGTGTGTGTGTGTGTGTGTGTGTGTGTGTGTGTGTTAAAATGAAGTTTTACTATGGGTGTGACTTTTTTTTTTTTTTTTGGTTCTTTTTTTTCGGAGCTGGGGACCGAACCCAGGGGCTTGCGCTTCCTAGGCAAGCGCTCTACCACTGAGCTAAATCCCCAACCCCGGGTGTGACTTATTTTAAGAACTGAATAGTTGGGTGGAAGGAAGATACCAGTTTAGAAATCGTGGAGTTTTGTTACTACCACTGACTAACATCAGCAAGAGCATAGATACATTCATAGATACATGCAGTCTGTTCTTTATGAACTAACAGGACACCTGAATCATACAATATGATCATATTTAGGAATAGGTTTTCTGGCATAGCTCAGCTTCCTTGGTCTGTCTGTAGATGCCCTCATGGGACCCTCCTGATGTTGGTGCTAGAGAACAGGCTTCCATTGGGGTGGTGGGCAGGTCAAACAGGCAAGTTTGCTATCTCTTTCTGAAGCCCACTTACAGTTTCTGCTACCAGATTCTCAGCACCACTGATAAACTTGCTGTTTCTTCAGTCTCGCCTGTTGTGTTGTGTTATTTTATTTGTTGATACAGGGTTTCCTTCTAGCCTAGCCTGTCATCAAAATCTTGATAGTCTCTTTTCTTCAGCTTCTTCAGTGCTAGGATTCCAGGTGTGAGACACCATACCTAGCTTATAGGCTTACTGTGATACGGACTGACACTCTTCCACCATGTGCCTCTCACCCTAAGACTCGCAACCTCACTATGGTGTGCTTTGCTTCGGCAAACTCGCCATGCACGATTTGCTTGCCAGCTTTGGCTGCCACTGCTGGTTGTAACTGAAGCCTTCTCATGGTGCCTTACTAAAAGAGATGTGAATCCACAGGACTTCCCTTTTGTGTCTTGTCTGCCGTCTTGCATCTTAAAAAAGGAAACTGGCATCTAGTAGATGCCACTGCATCCCATGTTACTGTGTTTCAGCCATGTGATGGCACTCCTGGATTTACAGGCTTCCTTTGGTTATTGCTGCCTGTGTTGTACACTTGCTAGCTTGGCTTTGTGTGGACTCTTCTGACTTTTTATTTGTGATAGATGCTTGTCGAAGGTAGTCAGATGGTCTATATAATATACTATATAATATAATATATAATAAAGTTTATATAATAAACTATATAATAGTACTTGTGTGACAGTACCAGAGAGAGTCCGTTTGTATGACTGTTTCTCTGCCTCACTACAGGTATAACGTAGAATTAGCAGTCCAGCAAAACTCCATCACAAGAGCCAAAGCCACACATCAAAGGTTGGCTCCTTTGACCGCCCTTGACCACTAGCTTAGAGCATCTCATCTAACTTTGTAGTCAGGAAGGCGTCACTGTGGAAAGCAGAGGCTCTGCTTCCCTTATGACCTTACTCTTACAAGTTGGATCACTCGGTGTGGTAATTCATGCTTACCCTTATCCCCAGCTCTCAGAAGTTGAGGTCAGAAGATTCTGAATTCAAAGCTATCTAGGCTACATAGTAATTCAAAATAAATTTTAAAAAGGAAATAAGAAAACCTCATAGAGGGGTTTAACCTTTTTTTTTTTTTTTTTTTTTTTTTTTTTGGAGCTGGGGACCAACCCAGGGCCTTGCGCTTGCGCTCTACCACTGAGCTAAATCCCCAGCCCGGGGTTTAACCTCTTAAACACCATAATCTGGAACCTTACAAAAAGAGTCCTTCAGCAACTTGTGAATTTAAATCTCATTTCCTATAGTTAAGCCCAATGCCTAACCGACTTCTGGCAATACTTCCCATTATAAGGTAATGCTCATCTACTGTCTGTAGAAGGCAAGGCTAATAATGGAATTCCCATCTTTTCTACCGACTCTTAATGGGAAGTGATTGGCATAGGACATATGCAGGCTCTGCTTATATGTTATACCATGTGAGGAAGCTCCCATCCGATTGACAGATAGAGGAAGGGGCTGAAGCCACCAGACTCAGCAGATCTCTCTTCTGTGAGATCCAAAGCAGCCGTGGTTTCAGGAGCTTTCCTTAACAGAATGTCTTCACATTTGCTTTTATTGCTTTTCCTTTAAAATGGTGAGTTCCATGACTTTAGAGAGAAAGGTGAAAACAACTAGAGCTGTTGATCTGTGCTCGATTGCTACTGCGTCTCCCTCTCTGACCGTGACTCTCATTCTGTTTCCAGTGTATTGATCTGTGCTTTGACTTCACTGCTTTTACAAGTCGAGTTTCTCTTCTTGACGTGTGGCTTGTTTCCTCATGGTCCCCCGCTAAAGCATTGACTGTGAGTGGAATCCATACTGTATTCCCCATGAATGTTTTATGTTGGCCTCTTTGTTTATTAAAAAATAAAATGCCACCGAATAAAAAATTTTTCATGTGAATCTAGTTCTGTTCGCATGTCAAAGTTTAGTTGTGTGAAATACAAAATTTTGAAATACAAAATAGCATTGGCAGTTTCCTCGGGCTAAACTAGTACTGACACAAGTACAGTGTCAGCTAACTGACCACAGCATCACTCAAGCTATGCAGAGAACCAGAATCTTCTGGAACTCACTGGACATGATCTCTGGCCAGAAAAGCAAGTGAACATGTCATTCATGCCTCATGGTTTTCTGGTGCTGCTTCTCCACAGAAGCTGAGGCCTGTGGCTACATTGGCAACTTTTTTTTAGACTTGTAAGAGTACAGGGGACAAGAGTGTTCTATCAAAAGAGCAAATAAAAATGATAGACCAGTGAGAGAAGTTCAGGTAAAGTTCCATCCACAATCTTGCTTTTTTGATCCAAGGGCAGTCTTGACAGCTTTAAATCTTAGTTATTCCTACTTTGTGTGTGCTCTGTGGATGACTCTTTCAGCAGCACTCATGTTTTATAAGTAAAAGTTAAACTTTAAAATTAGTGTTTAATGAAGAGTTTGTTCTAATTTGTATGTATTTATGTGGTGTGTGATGTGTGTGGACATTCAAGCTGTGGCCCACACACATAATAGACCAATAAATAAGTAAATAGGACAGTTGTGGGAATCTGTTCATTAACAGACTAAACTTAGCTCATCAAGCTTGGTGGCAAGCACCTTTACCTGCAGAGCCATCTTGCCAGCCCTTTGTTTTTAGTTGTAGCCACTTGAAACTTATTTTACCTCGATTAGCAAAGCATCTGTCCGCTATCGTGTCAGCTCTAGAATTATAACATTGTACAAACTCATTTTTTGTGGCTCTGTATGGCAAAGTCAAATTTTACTGGTTTGGGGGAGTAGGTAATTATGTTAATAACCATGTCTAAGCTCTGAATGAATGAAGGTATGATTTTGAAAACCTTTATAAAGTTTGTGGGATTAGGGATGGAGAAATCTCACTTTTTTTCACATTTAACATTTCTAAAATTGTGTTGAAGTCATTGGCTTGCCAAAAATTAATGCCAGCATTTTGTTTCCTTAGCAATATATTATATAATGATGACTTTGGAATTGATGTCATTTTTAAGCAACTCTGAGATGCTCCTTTCATATGTCAGGAAAATAAAGACAGAGAATGGGGAATGGGAATGAGAGAGAGATGCTGAAAGAAGGAAAGGTTGCTGCTGAACACTCAGTTAGTAAGAGCTGTGGAAACACCACCACCACCCTGCCACAGGCCGCAGCTGAAGCAGGCTGTTCCGGAGTGAGGAGTCCAGCATGTTCTCAGAGCAGTCCAGCAGGTGCTGAGAGTCAGCCCCCTAAGAACCAGTCTTGAGGAAACTCCGCTCTGAGGAGGGAGCCCAGCTTTTGTTTTTTTGGCGGGGAGCCCTAGTTCTTAAACCCTGGAGCTCAGGGATCTGCCTGGGATTAAAGAAAGGCAGGTGCTACCAAGTCCTGCTTCTAAGAAGCAGTCTAAATTTAAAGGAGGTTGGGTTTTGTTGTTTGTTTTGGTTTCTGATTCCCTGGTTGTTTAAGAAAGAGTTCTTTTTGCTCACAGTCAGACCATTTTTCAGTCTGTAATTGGCTAGCTCTGCTACTTTGGGACAAGGTGAGGTGAAGAGCATGGGGTGGCATGGTGCTTGCCTCATGGTAGCCAAGAATCTGGGTTCTTGAAGGAGGTCCAATCTTCATAGTTGGAAGAACTTTTTTTGTTTTTGTTTTCGTTGTTGTTGTTTTCCCTGTATATCCTTGGCTATCCTGGAGTTCCCTCTGAGATTTGCCTGCTTCTGCCTCGGGCTTCTGCACCACCACTGCCCTTATGGAAGAGCTCTTAATAGTATCTTGAAAATCATAAAGAACTTCACTACTGTTACAGTAAAGAGAACAAGAATTATTTGGGGCTGCCCAGACAGCTCGGCAGACAGAGCACTGGCTGCTCTTCCAGGGGAGCCAGGCTCAATTCCCAGCACCCTCATGGTGGATAATAACTAGCTTTAACTCTAGTACCAGAGAAGCCAGTGCCCTCTTTGGTCTTCTGAGGGCACTGTGGGCATGGGGTGCACATATCTCGATACAGATAAAACATTCATACATTGATAAGTACAATTTTTAAAAAAGAGAGAACAAGATTATTAAAGGTTAGCTAAAGAGAACATGAATCAGACTTAACAATGTGCCGAATTCTATGATTTCAAATATAGCTGCTAAAGCCAGTTAATATCCTTTAATCAGGGCCTAATTCAAACCATAGGTTGAATGTTCATAAAAGTTTAAATCTGAAATTCAAAGTGGGTTTGAAGTTTTGCATTATGGATTTTTGAACTGGGGTGCTTATTTGTAGAGCCTACACAAATATTTCAAATCTGTAAAAATTCAAAATTGGAAACAGTTCTGTCCCCAAGTATTTTGATTACAGATGCTCAGCCTGCCCTATATTGCAGTGACTTTCCTGCCTCCTTTATTACAGCATAGTATTCCTGCATATAAAAACAGCATTTATTTTTCTAAGTCTATTTTGTGTCTAGATTTTATTTGTCTTATTCTGGATGTGTGTGGCAAATGCACACAGATGTGTATTTACACGTACCAGTACATGTGTGTGTGCATGCATGTAAATGAAGACCAGAAGATTGGTGCTGGGTCTTTCTGTCTATTGCCCTACTTTGTTTACTTTGTTTACTTAGCTTACCAATTGGGCTAGGCTAGCTCAATGGCTTGCCCCTGGTTTCTCCTGTCTGTGCCTCCTGAGTGCTGAAATTACAGGCAGGCAACTGTGCCCATATGACTGAGAGAGTGAGGTGGGGGAAGGGAGAGAGACAGAGACAGACAGAGAGAATGAAAATGAGAATGCATGTATACATGCACACAGTCTATGTGCAGACTTAATACTGTGGGTCACACGTGGGTCGTTGTCGTTGTTCACACTGTGGACACCAGGTTAGTTGGCCCATGAGCCTCTGGGATTATTCTGTCAGTACTCACATCTTGCTTAGGATCGTTAGGATTATAGACATATAGGACCTCCTCTAACTTTACTGGGGCTCTGGGTTTAAGCTCAGCTCTTGATGTTCACATGGCAAACATTTTCCCCCACTGGGCCTCCATTTTATATTCTTAAAAGCAAAATTGAGAGTAAAAATTCTGTGTTTAAGGAATTTTGTGTTTACTTAATCATTTGTTGTCTGAAATCAAGTGAAACAATGACTTGTGAATTTGGCTTTGTAGAAGAAATTAAAATAATACAAATATGGTAATTTTACAATATTGGCTCACCAAAAACAAACAAACAGGAACCCTGTTTAGTAACTATTATTTGACAAGACTGTCCAAAATCATCTTTCACACCCTTAACCAAGCATTTTCCTTTCTGCTCCTAGACACAGCCTGTCACCAGCAGGTACTCTTAGGCAGGGTTGAAGCGTCTGTGTGTGTCTGCACCTCCCAGCCTTCTTTCTCCCCATCCATGAAGAAGAAGAGAAGTGTAATGAAGTTAGGTTCTTCTAGATTTTGAGCTTAGTTTTCAATTACAGTTCTAAGTTCTTGTTAAATTGGGTATTTTCAACATACTGAGTTGAATGGTATTATCAGAAAGCGTGTATTATCTCATTCCTTAAGGTCAGGGAAGATCAAAATATCAATTCACAAATTAGTGATGATTAACCTTTCACTTAGGGGATACTGAATCACTTATCCCACCCCAAAAAAACCTTCTAGGAAAATATACTAAGTGAGGAGAAAGGAGATTACTGGGAATATTAGAGATCACTTACCTTTCAGATGCACATGATTAGAAGTGCTTCTTTTCAAAGATGGTAGGTGGAGAGGTAATTTGTGAAAAGTCTAGAAGATCAGGTCAGACTCTCAGTAACTAACCGCCCGGTTGTGTTGTAGCTGGAGTTGAAGTGTCCTTAAAGGTGTCCACATGCAAATGGAACTCAGTAGTCTCATGGAAATGAACTTCTCGGTGCCTTAGACTTCCTAAGTAGCTGATGTCATTGTTCACATGATGGTGCTAACACACACCCTTCCTGCTTACTTACTAATGTAACTTGCTGAAGAGAGCTGACAAACTACTTCTCTTCCTAAAGCAGCATTGGCACTAGGTGCCTACAAATCTGTTTTTAGTGTATGTTTTATTTACTCTTTAATTTTCTCTGTTCCCATTATATTTATTAAGGGTCTTCTGGCTATAAAACAAGAATAAAAATTAGTAAAACAATCTGGCCAAAGAGTTGGGCAGGTTAGAAAAGATCTAAGAGGTTTTTTGTTTGGTTGGTTTGTTTTTTCACAAAGGAGATTAGCTGATGTCTGGACCTAGGGAAGGAAGTGTAAAGCTGGGGTGAAGGGTCAGAAGAATGAGTAGTCACCACCACGTGGTCCTTGTCATTGGGAGTTTGAGTCTTCTGAACTGGAAATTCCAGGTATAAGAGCATGGCTGGTGCTGTCAAAAGCTACTGCCACGGCTGTTTCAGTGACTTTGAGTTCCCTTATCACTAATCCTACCTTCCCTAAATCCTTCCAGTTGTCAGGGTTTCTAGCAATGCTCTTTTTGGTGCCCAGCTGGATATAACTTCTCTCTGTGTTCAATTCAATACTCAGCTTTGTAACACTAGTTTTAACACTTAGTCACATTGTACAATATAGTACAATGGTGACATAGGAGGCAATTGTTCAGTTAAATTAGATGGCAGGAAAAGTTCAGGGCCACATAGTATGTCCTGTCTCAACAAACACAACACAACAAAAGCAAGATTAGCAAGTATTCCTACAGCTTACCTTAGGCCGCTTCCTTAGTGATGTAAGACAAAGCTTTGCTTTGAGTACAGGATGGATGCCATTGTCCATCTGCTTTCTCTTCTTGTGGAAATTAAACCTCTAATTTAAATGATCAGTTTGGGTTTCTGTAAACACAAAGCAGGATACCGAGGCAACACTGACCAAATCCTTATAGATTTGGTCTCCAAGTTTACAACTAATTTAAAAGTATGTTTTTAAAACAATTTACCTTTACAGATTTTTTAACAAAAGACTTTCATAAAAACAGCCTCCTGCCCTATAGCCCTTCTCTTAATTTAAAAGGTTATCTAATTCGTAATCAAATTATATAATTACTTAAACTAGTATCAACAAGTTTGAGCAGAAGTATGTGGGAGTGCTTGCGATTAACCTACTACCCACTAGTGTATGGCGAAATACTGCATCTGTCACTGTATTTAATAATGGGGAAGTGGGTGCCTGCGTTATTCTGGGAATAATTAAATGAGGTATGCCCAGTGCTCCCATTATATTGAATCCACCTGTGTATTCTTTTCCCTATCCTACTAGACATGAATATGGCCTTGAACCTGTGTGGGGAGAGTCCTGTAAGCTCAGCCTTTTTTCTCACATTTATAAAAATTGTGTTGTTTCCAGTGTTTTACATATCCATAGTCATGCTGGGGCCTGCAGTGATGGTCTGGCAGGAAAGAGCGCTTGCTGCTCTTCCAGAGGCCCATGCTTGTATACCAGCAGCCACATCTGGTGCTCAGAGCTGGCTGGAACTCCAAACCCCCTCTCTAACCTCTGTGGGCACTTGCACATGTGGCAGGCCATGAACATTTTTCAAGTTACACAGGTCTCAGGATGGCTTTGTTGTTAAGAACACTAGTACTCTGGCCGAGAATCAGCGCTCTGTTCCCAGTACCAATGTCACGTGGTTCTCAACCACTGAGCACCAGACCTGCGGATCTGAGGCTTCCGACCTCTGCGGTCACCTGTACATACAGTCACATACTCACACAGACACGCACAGATAGACAGAAAGAACAGTTACGTTTACATTAAATAAAGGAACATTATTTGGGGATTTCTGTGTTTCTTTTTTGTTTGAAACAAAGCAGTGTTTGGTGTTAGGGTTGGTGGTGCACACCTTTACTCCCCAAATGTGGAAAGCAAAAACAGGTGAGTCTGCACGTTCCGGGTCAGTCTGATCTACAACAAAAGGCAATGTGAATGGATTCAGTTTTGAATTTTTTGTAAGTCCATAAGTAAAACCAATTTATTTGGGGTATGTTATATGTTGTTTTGTTACATGTACATATCATGGAATGGGGAAATCATGCTTCATTTATACATTTTGAGAATATATGGTACAGAACAAACACTGCACTCACCTCTATTCCCTTACCACATGAGGCACGCTTCCTTTATCTCTGCTGTTTCTGATGTGCTTACTTTCTTACACGGCAGGCACTTGACAAGTACATCCTATGTGTGTAACAGTAACAGGATCATCATTCAGATACTCACATTCTTTCAGATTGGTCCAAAAGGTAGTTTTAAGTAAGGATTTCTGTAGTAATATGTACAATTTGTAATTACCAGCAACGGTGTGCCAGTGAGTGCTTTAAACTAGAACTCCATGACCAACAATACCTTTCCCCTGATTTATAAGCAATGAATGTTCCCCTGAATCTTTAAGAAGTATGTGTTAACTTTAAACAAAGAACAAGCAAATCATGTTTAGGGAGGCCATTTCCAAAGTGAGTTGGCTTCTTAAATTTAAGAGGAAATAGGGGAAGCAAACTGAGAAATAGTTAACTAACACCAACCAGTTCTTGGGAATATTTATTGCTAATGATTAAGACTTTCCATTTACCTTGAGTAACATGAAAGCAATTTTCGGTTTGTAAAGATATGGTAAACATAAAAGTCTGGTCTGAAGGAGTGAGTAAGTAACCTTTTTATTTCATGTGTTTTGCCTACATTTATGTATGTAGACCACATGTATGCATAGTGCCTGCAGAGGTCAGAAGGGATAACAGATCACATGGAACTGGAGTTAAGGATGATTACAAACCCAATGTGGGTGCTGGGAACCAAACCCTGGTCCTGTGCTAGAGCAGTAAGTTCTCTTAACTCTGAGCCCTCTCTCCAGCTGTGTGAGTAACCTTAACTGAGGAATAGAAAGTGCTGGTCAAGTTGAAATGAGCAGGGACCTTGAACTTCCTGTCCACCCTTTCAGATAACATACGTGTGTGTGTGTGTGTGTGTGTGTGTGTGTGTGTGTGTGTGTGTGTGTGTGTGTGTAAAAGTGATGGCAGAGGGCTGGAGAGATGGCTCAGCGGTTAAGAGCACCCGACTGCTCTTTCAGAGGTCATGAGTTCAATTCCCAGCAACCACATGGTGGCTCACAACCATCTGTAAAGAGATCCGATGCCCTCTTCTGGTATATCTGAAGACAGCTACAGTGTACTTATATATAATAAATAAATAAATCTTTTTAAAAAAAAAAAGTGATGGCAGAACCCTTTAAGAATTAAATCCACTCTCTTAGAGTGGGTACTGTTAAATAGGTGGGGAGCCTTAAAGTAGCCATTTTAGCATTCAGTATTAGTAAATACTTGGATCTGTGGTTGAATTATCATGGATGCTACCTCCAGACTTACTTTGTTTTAGAAAAGCATTGATTACTGTCTAGTATTGGGCCTTTCTTCATGTACTCAGGATACTCCATATAGCAGAAGTTCCCAGATTTTTCTATTATTGTGAGACTGGAGCATGTTCTTGTTTAAAACTTTCAGTTTCATCAGAGACAAACTGGAATATAAGATCTGTGTTTGCTGGGCTGGACCTAGGCCTCCCCACTTAGAAGTAGCAGGTGTGCAGCTCGCTCAGTCTTCATGTGGGTCCCAAACCACTAGAGCAGGGGCTGTCCCAGAAGCTGTTGCCTGCATATTGGACTTGGTCTTTTAGCTGGGCTGCCTTGTCTGGCCTCAATGGGAAAAGAAGCACTTGAAGTGCCAGGGTTGGGGGATATCCGGGAGGGCCTCCACCCGCTCAGAGAAGGGGAGGGAAGAAAGGAAGGATTGTAGGAGGGGACGACAGGAAGTGGGACAGTGAGTGAGGTGTAAAGTGAATAAACAAAAAAGATTTGTGTTTGCTTTGAAAAAGTTGAGTTTCCTCATGACAGGACTTATTTTTAGGTTTAAAATGTAAAGAATTGTGGTGTGCATAGTGTTTCTTTGCTGGCACATTGTACTGTGAAGTGGATGTGGGTCTTGTCGTTGTGCTGAAGAGTTTCTGTATTGAAGTACTCAGACAATTTTTAATTCAGATGGTAAGTTTCATAATTAGTATTGAGGACCACAGGCTATAACTCCTTAAATTTTGGAGATAAAGGTCTAGGAAGGTCACTGGAAGATATTCTTTAGTGGATTGTGTAGATGTGGTCCATACGAGTCTGTTTTATTCTGCGTGTCACTGTTCGTATAGCAAACGTGTGCTACTTGTAGACAGTGCTGTATCTTAATCATCTTTGATTCTACAGTGCCCACGTGGTGACTTTGAATGGTAGTCATTCATAGTTAGTGGAATGAATGAAGTAGGTTACCCTGAAGAGATAAATCAGTTGCATTTCTGGTTAGTCAGAGAATTTTTTTTCTTGGTGCCTTCTCAGTGCTCAGGTGAATTTTTGTAGACCTACAGCTGCTGTCTGTGAGAGGCACTCACATGCCTCGCACATGGCAGCTTCACTCCGCCACAGTGCCCGGTGCCAGTGGGCTTGTCAGGTCTAGGCTCTCCTCTCCTCTTTTTCCTCTCCCATTTCTCCTGGGTTAAGTCAGGATGACTGTAAGAAAAAATATCTTTTTAGACAGATATTCATAGTAGAATCACTGTTTGCTTGTAATAGTCCTTCTATGTAGCCCAAGCCTCCTTATCTCCCTCCCCATTGCTACAGACATGTGCCCCTCAGCTTAACCACACACATTAAGCATAACCACATTAACAACCTCAGGTTCATCACACGTGATTCCGTATACTCACCGTTACCTACATAATGCATATGTGCCCAGTGTTATATTTTCCCACCTGGCTGATTCCCCTGTAGGATATTCGAGAAGCTCATTTATGTATGGACTGTTGATTTAGTGCTTTAGACTTTTTCTTATTTCTGGAGTAACTTGTTTTACAGGTGGAGTCCTTCATTAGATTGAATGCTCTGCCGGGTCTTTTCAGTCTGGGTAAAGGGGAACTGGGTAGCTCAAGGAACAAGGCAGAAAGGCCCCAGTTTTCAGCTCACTAAGAATGAGGCTTCTCTATTCTGATACAAGATTTTGCTCTCAACTTACTACTCTACTTTTGTTTTCTTGAGTTATATGAATTATGTTTCAGTTATGTGTCAAAATGCCATCTTGGAAATGATGAATATTATCTCTGAATACATTTTTCCCCTTTCCATTCAAGATAAACTGTCATTGGAAGGAATAGTGGTTCAGAGAGCGGAATGCCGACCTGCTGCCAGTGAAAACTACATGAAACTAAAGAGGTTGGTGTTTAGTAACTTTAAATTGATGCTCAATATCTTTCATGGGTCTTAGGACACATGTTAGGTTTTTATTGGCTTCATACAAGCCATGGGTTCTGTTTGAAATGTTTGCTGCCAACACTTTGGGTTCAAACCAAGTGTTCAACATGATGGCACACACTTTTAATCCAGCAGTTCTCTGTGAGCGAGACTAGCCTGGTCTACATAGTGAGTTCCCGGCTATCCAGGGCTAAATAGTGGGTAGTAGTAAGAACATCTTTGTTAGAGAAATTTCAGAATCAGCTGTTGGAGTTACTTTAACCTACTGTATTACATTCTAAAATCAGAGCTAATAGGGTTTTTTTTTCTAGTTGTATTTATGTAAGCTTGCAGTTATGTATGTGTGTGCACATTTGTTTGAGTGTGGTGTGTACGTCAGAGGTCATATGAATGGTGTCCTTGGGTGCCTTCCACCTGTCATTTTTGTTTGTCAGTTTGTGTTTTGGTGGTTCTGTGTGGTTTTGGAGACCCCGTGTTTGGAGACAGGGCACTCAGTTGGTATGGAGCTTACTACTGTAAGTGGGCCAGCTGGCCTGCCACTTCAGGGATCTGTTCACACACACACACACACACACACACACACCCCTCCACCTCTCAGCACTGGCATAGTACTGCACCCCCGCGTAGGTGCTGAAGAGCATAATTGACAGGTGCTTTTCTAATGATGCCACCTTCCCCACCACAAATCTTGGTTTTTCTAATGACACCAATGGTCTAATGGTCTTCATAGTGTTTTATTTTCAAAGGCTGTAATTTCCCTACAATGAATATGTACAGACTACTGTCTGAAGAAGCAAGTATGGTTGCCAGAGAATCATTTTGCTTTTCATCTATTGAGAATTTTGTAAAGTTATGTATTGTTAATGAGATTTTTGCTTCAGCCCCCCCAACTTCTATATGCCATTAACATTTTGTAATCAATATTTAAAGACTCTGAGTCAGTATCTCCCTCCCACCCCCAGTGTTTTGAGACAAGGTCTCTCTGTCCTGGAGCATGCTTTGTAGACCAGGCTAGCCTCATACTCACAGAGATCCAACTAACTGCCTTTGCCTCCCAAGTGCTGGGATTAAAGGTATGCATTACCACCAACTGGCAAATCAGCATTTTTTATCCTGAAATAAATTAATACCAGTTTCATGATTTGTATTTGATAGGTGTCAGCACCATGAGATTAGAGTTACTTATCCATCCATCCCTCTACTCATCCATTCATTCTATACTATCTGCCAGGTGCATTTTCAGCACCAGAGAAACAGTTCTGCATGGGGTAGACACACTGTTGCTAAGCAACTTTCCTTAGGGGCTAGTTTCCTTAGCCATGCAGTGCTGCTCCTTGAGAAAGTGCTGCCTAATAAGTGGTCTCCTGGCTGTCCAGCGTTCCTGCCTGGGAGACAGGTAGTTGAAACCAGCACCTCTAAGGTCACATTGTATTGTAAATTTCCCCCCTTTCCTTTCTTTTTTTAAAGATTTATTTATTATATATGAGTACACTGTAACTGTCTTCAGACACACCAGAAGAGGGCATCAGATCCCATTACAGATGGTTGTGAGCCACCATGTGGTTGCTGGGAATTGAACTCAGGACCTCTGGAAGAGCAGTCAGTGCTCTTAACCACTGAGCCATCTCTCCACACACCCTTCTTTATTGTATTAGATGCTGTTTCCTGAAAGGGGGGTACAAAAAAAAGGCTAGATGTGGTTTTTGTTCTTTTGTCTAATCTTTCCCCCAGTTTAAATGCCTCCCTGGGGCAAGGAAAAGAATGACAGTCAAAATGAAAATTAGCTTTGTAAAACTGTCAAGAGATATTTCATTCTTCGTTTGCAGCCTATTTGAAGTTTATGCTATAATATGAGCCTTTTTGAAAAATGATCTTCAGATAACTACAAATATTGAAAAAGTACAAAATCAAGTATTGGGCTACTTGTGGGAACCTCTTTGTGGTTGTAATTTCTTTGGAAAGGACTTATGTGAGGATGAGAGCAGACAGGCCACCTGCTGTGTTTGCAGAATATCTGCCTTTTACCAAAATGAAAATGGGAAATTATGTAGCTTTGAAAATATGCTATATGGCCAAATATTCATATTTTAGTCTTAAGTGACTAAAGGAAAGAATCAAAGTGATTCAGGAAATGCTGATGATGTGTTTCACAGAGTAGATGACATCAGTTTTTTTGAAGGTGGAGATTGTTTTCACTAAGTAGAGAAGCATGAGGGTGGGAAGAGTAGAGAGATGGGCTGTCATAAAGACACAAGGAAGACTAGGTTCTGTAGCCTAGACGTGTAAGATGACAGGGGCCCTTCTGTCATGAACTCCACATTATATGTCATACATGCCTGCCTGAGTAGCCACTGCATTCCCAGTGTGTCAGAAACACCTCAGATCAGGTGTCAGAAACGAGTCCCGGCAGTTTCTTAGCACCCATAATGCCACACCGCCTCCTTGGTCCACCACCCCACAGCCAATGTCATAAAATCTTGTAGATTTTTCTCAAAACCTCAAAATCCTTTTTTTCTACAGGCCAGCCTTCTTTTAAATACGCCACAGAAGCAGCCATGCTTTCTTATCTGAGTCCTGCTTCGTCCCCCCACCTCCCCACCCCCCCACCCCCGTCTCCTCAGTGCAGTAGCTGCACTGCAGTACCAGGGCCTTTTAACTCTGGATCATGCTATTCCTTTTTTTTTTTTCCCTGTGTTTTTTTCTCCATGGTCATCCTATACTCTGTGTGCCCTCTCTCCTTCCTTTTCTCTTCTCCCTCTCCCCCTCACTCTGCATCAGCCACTCCAATCTCACAGGCTAAAACTCTATCCTTGCTGTCATCCTGACCCCCTGTGCTGGCTGTGGCTTTCAGCTTGAGGCAGCCTTTTCCTTTTTCAAATGTCTTCTCCCATAAACCTTTTCACTAAGGCCCACCTTGACCCCACCTCATTCTCTACTCTATGACTCACACCTCTCAAACTGTAGCTTACCTAGCTTTACTTCCAGCCTGTCCCTGCTTCAGTAAGACTCTCACAAGAGCAAAGGCTTGGGTGCTTTGTTGGCGTTAGCTTTGGTATCTGTTTACTTCTTCCATGGCACATAGCAAGGAGTCAGAGAATGCTTGGGAAGTGAGAGAAATGCAGAAAAATAGGCCTGAAAGTTACAAGCTTCACACACCATTTAGGGAGGTACTAGCAATTTTTTTAAAACTGGTAGAATATGAAGAGATCTGTATTATAACTGGACCACTCTGACAACAGGCTAATGATTAGAAATAGGTCAGGAAGTGAGAGGCTTAAGAGGTAACAACCCATACATAGAGCATCTGAAAGCCTTAGGGGCTGCTTCAGAAAGGAGGTGAGAAGCTGTGTTTGGGGAATATTCTTAGGAAGAGTCTGGGACTAAGTGAACTCAAACTTGTGTGGTTATAAAATGATAGATTCTGTAGCTGGAGATGGCTCTTATGGTCTGCGTGTATGTCCCATTGTGCTATATCAAATTAGCTTCATTCCATCCCGTATATGCCAACCAGAAAGGGTTATACTGATGAAAGAGGAGGGACTGCAGGGTTTCCCTAATTTCCATGTCTATCTTAATGTTTATCAACATTAATTTATCAAAAAGACTTAAAACGGGAAATACTTAGTGTTGCAAGGGCAGGACCAGTGACTAAACTATCAAAATGGCAAAGGAATATAAGTATTAAAATGTGTCTCTGATACTTTGCTTATAATTACATAGTGTTGGGTATAAGCTTTGATCACTGAGGCGAAGCTCAGTATGTTTTTAAATCAGAAGGTACTGTTCTTGCTCCAAAGAGTTTACAGTTTGAACCTGGAAAAAAAACCCTACATGCACCTGTTTTGGTAAGAGTATGTTTATTGGCATTGTAGCAGTGAGATAGAAGTGTGCTACTGCTGTTGAATACAAAATGGAAAAGCAGAATTCCAGACATAGGTCACATTGAAGCAGAAATAATTGAGAGCTGACTTAGCAAAAAGGATATCCCACACTCAGGTTGGATTCTTCGGCACGCTTATGGTTGCTGTCTCTTAGTGACGTTCACATGTTTTGATCATCTGGCTCCAGTCTTACTTTCTGACTTCATTTTCAGCTACTTCTCTTTCTATAGAGATGAGTAGATCACACTTCAGGGTCATAGTCCAGATATGCCTGAGACTTTACCAACATGTGCCCTTGTTGCATACATGCTGCACTCTCCACCTGCAGTCTTTGCTTCTGCACCCTCAGCAGAATCTCCTCCCAGGTCCTGTTCCCCACCAGACCTAGGATCTGCCATCCTTCTGTTGGATATGCCACATATTTATTCTTTAATAGTTTGGGTGTGTCTGCCTTGTTTTCTGTTGTCCTCAGGGAAGATATCTTCTGTACCATTCTGATCATGATAACAGAGACTGCATTATCCTTCTTTCTTTCCCTCTCTCCCTGTTTTCTTTTCTATTCTTGTTTTGTTGAAAAATCTAGTATGACTGACAAATAGCCAGAGAGCGAAGTGAATCAAAGTGGGATCAAAGTGGAAAAGAACTGTCAAAACAACATACAGAAACAGGGGAATCATTGACACCCAGCTTCTGTATTTCTTTAACTCGGTGTTGTTGTTAATGAAATATGTATGTATGTATGCAAAAGTGTGTGCATCATACAGACACACATGCCCATGTTTATTAATTGAAGGCAGGCTTCATAAATAAAGACAGTGTTGAGAGTACTTACTTAGTATGTGTGGCCTCGTGTCCATTCCCTAGCACTATAGAGTGCACACACATACACACAGTAAAAAGTGACTAGTTTTCCATTTGAACAAAACACACGGACACCAAGCACCACTCACATTCCGGTGGATTTTTGAGGCAGGATCTCATTGTGTATCTCAGGTCATCTCTGTCTGTACTTCTGCCTCCACACATAGTGGGATGTGCCACAGCCATGGCTGACTATCAGAAACCTTTCTTTCCTTCATGTGAGTCAGTAATTTTAAAATTTAGCCAGTGAGTTTTTACTGTATTATATTTTGGTAAATAGCAGTTGAGCTATATGGTCTTAGTAACATGAGTGGCTGTATCACAAAGTGTAGGACACACAATGTATTTATACTACATGGTCTTAGTAACATGAACAGCTGTATTACAAAGTATATTACAGGGGTTGGGGATTTAGCTCAGTGGTAGAGCGCTTGCCTAGCAGGCTCAAGGCCCTGGGTTCGGTTCCCAGCTCCAAAAAAAAAATAAAAATAAAAAAAACAAAGTATATTACAAAGTGTAATACACATAATGTATTTACAAACAGCCTTCTTTGAGAATAATCAGTTGTATTTTAGAATTTGATTTTAGTAATCAGTTTTTATTATAGCTCTGTTATTGAATTTTGGATGATAAATGAAAATTACATGTTTATTAAATCTAAGTTAATGAGATCTTGTCATTTATTTAAAGATAGAAGTCCTTTAAGTAAATGAAATTCAGTCCAAGAGAAACAATTCTGCTGTCGTTTCCTTTTTTCTGATCCCATCACACAGTAGACTTGTGCATGAATCCGGGCCACTAGACAACATAGAAAATAGACCTTAGTCTTAAAACCTTAGACTCAGCTTTTCACATGGTGAGGCAAGGCCCTGTAGTACTTCAGTGCTTTCTCTGTGGTGTTAATTTGGGTTGATCTCAGAGTTTTATTAGGAAAAAACCTGTTTTGGGTTGGTGAATATATTTAACATCAATTCAGAGTGATACATACCTAATTTTGGTTTAATTTTGCTTCATAGAGTATAACTTTATTTCCTCCTGTTGAATTCCTCAGTCATCTGTGCCACATACTTTTAAAATTACTGACTCACATGAAGGAAAGAAAGGTTTCTGTGGTGTCCGTGTGTTTTGTTCAAATGGAAAACTAGTCACTTTTTACTGTGTGTATGTGTGTGCACTCTATAGTGCTAGGGAATGGACACGAGGCCACACATGCTAAGTAAGTACTCTCAACACTGTCTTTATTTATGAAGCCTGCCTTCAATTAATAAACATGGGCATGTGTGTTTGTATGATCAACATATATTTGTAGTTCATGTTTCACTCTGTCAGTTGCAGGGACACCTGCTGTCCTAGTTATCTTCTTACGGGAACATCCTTGCAGTATGTGCTTTGAGGCCTTTTAGATGCTTTTGCTAGTAACTCATCTAAAAGTACTTGCCACAAAAGTTTTTTCTTCCGAGGCTGACAGAAAGTCTTAGTAGGTAGAGGTGCTTGCCGCAGACCCACATGGCTGAAAAAGAGAACAGATTTTTTTTTTCTTTTCTTTTTTTCAGAGCTGGGGACCGAACCCAGGGCCTTGTGCTTGGTAGGCAAGCACTCTACCACTGAGCTAAATCCCCAACCCCGAGAACAGATTTTTTTAAAGTATATTTTTAATTCTGTGGATGTGTGTGGGTTTTTTTCAGAAGACAAAAAGAAGAAAACCCATTTTCTGGGAGGAGCTTCCTTTTGAGTTACTATCCTAGATAGTAGGGAAGTAAGTTGTGTTTTATAGTCATTCATGGGAGAAGTTCCCATGTCTTACCCACCCTCATTCCTGTTACCACTTCTGTGGTTAAAGAGATCTTTGGGTCTGGAGAGATGGCTCAGTGGTTAAGAGTGTGGACTGCTCTTCCAGAGGTCCTGAGTTCAATTCCCAGCAACCATATGCTGGCTCACAACCATCTGTAATGAGAGCTGATGCCCTCTTCTGGTGTGTCTGAAGACAGCGACGGTGTACTCATAAACGTAAAATAAAGAAATAATTCTCTTTTTAAAAAAAAAAGAAATCTTTGACTGTCTTGCTGCAAGAAACTTCAATTCTAGAGGATCTGATGCCTTCTTTTGGCCTGCATAAATACCTATATGTATAAACCCTCAGGCATACACATTTTTAAATGTTAATATTTTATATATTTTTATATAAATATATATTTATATTTTTAAATATTTATATATGCTTTGATTTTAGTTATTATAATGATGGTCATATGTGAAAGGTGCATTTAAAATAAGTTTGTCATATAATTTCTCATTCAAAACAATACATTTGTACATTTTTATTTACAAATCTATTTACTAAATTTGTATTGTACCATGTGTGAGGTTGTGTATGTGTGCAAGTGAGCACATGCAGTTGTTTCCACATGTGTAGAGGTCATAGAACAATGTGCAAGAGTGAGTTCTCTCCTTACACTGTGGTCCCAGGAATTGAACTCAGGCCGTCAGGCTTCTTAGTAGGCACTTAGTAGGCACTTTACCTACTGAGTCATACCCTTGGCTCTCAAAGCAAGATACCTTGGTTTGAGAGCTGGTTAAGAGAAGGTGCTGCTTACAGAGGACCCTGGTTCCAGGCACCCACATCAGGTAGCTGAAAATCCTATGTAACTCCAGTTCTAGAGGATTCAATATCCTCTTTTGGCCTACATGGCTGCCTATATGTATTATACACTCGGGCATACACATAATAAATCTTAAAATATTTATATACTTTTGATTTGATTTATGATTGCTTTTGTTTGGATTTCTTAAAGATGAGTCTCATGTAGCCCATGCTTGCCTTGATATTCTGACCCTCCTGTCTCTGTCTCCTAAATACTAACACTATAGGTGTGTACCACACATCTAGATTCATGTGCACTAGAGATTGAACCTAGGTCTTTCTAATACAAGGCAAGAACTTTACCCACTGAGCTTTACTTCCCAGGTCTCCTTTGTTTTTGAAACTATCCTGCTCTGCAGTCCAAGCTCACCTCAAATAAGTACATTGACTGGGGTAACAAGTACAGTGTTAGGGTGGACTTCCGCTTTGCCTTCATTTGGAGATTCCAGAGTACTAACAGCATTCCAGCTCTGATTCTAATCTTAGCACACAAGTCTTTCTCCAGATTGAGAGCTTTCTTGGATCGTTTCTTCTGATAGTAAGAAAGCTGCCATTTGGTTCCTGCCTGTTTGTTGGTTTGGGACACGTTGGAGTTGAACTGACATTATGATACGTACATACCAGGTGCATGTATGATCATATGCATGGCTATGGAGGTCTAAAATAGACCCCATAAACATCCTTCATTTTATTTATTGAGCTATAGGGTCTATTATCAAATCCACAGGTCACCAGTTCACTAGTTCTCTAGCTAGCCAGCCAGCTTGCTCTGGGAATCCCCTATTTCAGCTTTCTGAGTGCTAGAATTACAGGCCATCAGCACATCTGCCTAGTGTTTACTTGGGTTCTAGGGGTTCCAGCTCTGGTCCTCATGTTGCCCAGTAAGCGTTTTAGCCACAGAGCCACTTTCCTAACCCCTAAATGATATCTTCAATTTTAAAATAAAACTCTTCACTTTCTTCAGTGGGCCAGCATAAATTCTGAGTTTATGTCTTAACCAGCAAATGAGTCAAGGAAGATGGGATTGTGCGAAGTGGTTAGAACTCACCTATTGTGTAGGCTGTAGGCTCAATCCTGTCCAAAGTGAGCTGCTCTGGGAAGGAGTGGAGTGCATGCTAGGAGGTGGTCAGAAGATCCAAGGTAAGCCTGGTCTTCCAGACAGCATGTTGGAGACAGGGAGCATTCGCTCCACTGAAATAGTCCTAATCTTGAATACTTCCCTTGAGGACAGACCATTTAATTCTAGCTATGACTGAGGTTTCCATTAGAATGTAGTTCTGGGACTGTAGAAATAGTTCCAGAGGTGCCAGGTTTGATTCCTAGCTCCAGTGCCATGGGATCCAACACACTCCTCTGGTCTCTGCAGTCACCTGATATGCACATAAAGCACACGCATACACACAGGCAAAATACCCATACATATAAAATAAATATGGACTTTTTGATGTCTTGATAATTAGGGCAAGTAGTTAAGAGATTGAGCTCTGGAGTCAGACCAACTCCCTACCTACTTACTGATCTTAGCAGCACATGTACCCTGTTTCCTTGGTTTTTTTTTTTCCATCTGTAAAATGGGACAGTGGCATTTTTCTCGCTGCACATACTCTACAATTGCAAATGTTGCTGTTAATCTTGTGGCCCTTAACCATGCAAGAATAGCTGTCCCAGCTCTGAAAGTATCCCTGACCCTGTCCAGTTAATTCATGATGAGGGATGCAGAAGGATGCTTTTGATTTTATTTATTTACTTTTTTACTTATTCACTTTAAGTCCCGCCCACTGCCACCCTCCTAGTTACCCCCTCCTACACACTCACTCCCTATCCTTTTCCCTTTCTCTTCTGAGCAGGTGGAGAAGCCCCCTGGGTATCCCCAACCCCGGTACATCAAGTCTGTGAAGCTAGGCACATTCTCTCCCACTGAGGCCAGACAAGGAACCCCAGCTAGAAGAACACATTCCCACATGCAGGCAGTAGCTTTTAGAACAGCCCCTATTCCAGTTGCTCAGAACCCACATGAAGAGCAAGCTGCACGTCTGCTACATATGAGTGAGGAGGCCTAGGTCCAGCCCTTGTATGTTCTTTGGTTGATCGTTCCATCTCTCAGATCCCCAAGGGCCCAGGTTAGTTGACTCTGTTGGTCTTCCTGTGTAGTTCCCATCCCCTCAGAGGCTGCAGTCTTTCCTCCTGTTCTTCCATGATTGCCTCCAAGCTCCTTCCACTTTGGCTGTGGGTGTCTGCTGTCCGAGTCAGCTGCTGGTTGGAGCCTCTCCGAAAATAGCCAGGCTAGACTCCTCTCCTGTCTGGGAATAGTTTTACCTCAAGACCCCGCTATACCACTTCTGAACATTTACCCAAAAGATGCTCCATCATCCCACAAAGACACATGCTCAACTGTGTCCATAGCAGCCTTATTCATCATAGCTAGAGTTGGAAACAACCTAGATGTCCCTCAGCTGAACAGTAGATACAGAAAATATGGTGCAGGGATGTGGGGGCAACATTTGTCATATAAATAAGTAAAATCATTTTAAAAAAGAAATGTATACCTACACAATAAAATACTATTCAGCTATTAAAAATAAAGACATCTTGAATTTTGCAGTATGAACTTTTTGTCTAGTTACAAGTGAAGAATGGTATAAAGAAGCTTTTTCTATTCTAATTTTTTGAGATTATAATATAATTACATCATTTACCCCCTGTAAAGCACTAAAATAGCCAGGTGTGGTGGCACACAATTTAATCCAAACATGATTGGCAGAAGCAGCGGGTCTCTGTTCCAGGACAGCCTGACTACATGGTGAGTTCAAGGACATCCAGAGCTATATAGACACTGTCTTACCCACCCTACCCTGGAAAGGACTGAAACAGATCGGTCCTCTTAGAACATGCTGCTTAGGGCAAGGGAGATACTTAGAGAGCCATGATGGCAACAAGTGCTCCTTCACATAGCAGAGAATAGATCATAGCACTTCCCACCAGTCCACTCTGTAACCTGCCCTAGGAAGCTGATTGCTTTCGGGTTGTTGTTGTTGTTGTTGTTGTTGTTGTTGTTGTTTGTTTGTTTGTTTGTTTGGTGAGATAACAATTTCCAAGTAAAGGTAAACTATTGGGAAAATATATTAAAAAATAAAATCACTAACATAGACAATAGACTGAGGTTTTACTTAAGTAAAATACTGGGTCATCCAGTGTCTTAGAATGTGTAAGTGCTGTTTCACCATGAGCATCTCTGACCTTTCAAGCTCCCATGCTCAGCTTGTTCTTGTTCTTGTACCCAGTGTGCTTCCTCTCTTGTGGGACCCAGATATGTGGGATTTGTTGTTGTTTAGTGTGGGAGTATGTCTTATTAAATCAAAAAATTGTAAGGCCAGAAAACAAAGTGCCTCTGTGTTCTGGCCCTTTCCTGCTGCCATTCTGGTTCAAGTGTGCCCTGGGTCAAGACCAGTCACTGGGTGCCCCAAGTGCCCCATGTGCTTTCCTGACCTGTTCTCCAGGGTCTTCCTCTGCTTTCTGCTTGCCAGCCTCTACTCCTTCCCATGCAGCACAGATGTGAAAGCTGCCCACACAGAGCAAGAACCACCCCCCAATTCGTGCTGAATGTCCCCTAAGACACTGCTGTTCATTTTAATCTATTACTGTCCCCCCCCTCCCCTATTGTGAGCTCCTTTAGTTCTGGGACTGTATCTTAGTCATCCAGCGTACAGTAGCAAAGGTCTGTATTTGAAAATGAATGGTTTATAGTTCTGCATTGACTGAAAAACATACAGCGTAGTATGTTTTTATCTGTTTATGGATGAAAGAGTTAAATCCTGACCAGCAACATTGGCATATGGTAGTGTTTTCCCAGAGCCTCATAGCTTTGCAGAATTAAAAATTACCTCAGTATAAGTCTGTCTTTGTTCACTCATAGCTAAAAGTCAACAAGGCCAACCTGAGGCCAAACTGATACTAAAGATCACCTTTATTGTCACCGTCTCCTTCACTGTCCTTAGCTGTGTCTATATTTAGATGCTGACCGACTTTTTTTTTTTTTAATCTCATTCTGATCTTTTTATTCTGTCAATTCTGAACAAATTCAGTCAAACTGAGCACTTGATTTTAAACCTCCCATTACTGAGTGTGAAATCCTTACTTAAGGTTTTGAGTGGGCAGTTTTACATGGTAGGAAGAGAAGTCACTGGAATTACACCATTTGTAGATTGGCCACAGACAAAACCAAATTGCTTTTAGTTTGCTGGAACATTTATCACCAGAATAACCGTCTCTGCCTCTGGGCCTGATGAGCATTGCTGGTCCCGATGCACTTGTTGGGAATCTGTTTCTAAAGTCTTCAAGGTGGCTGGCTGGTGAAGGTAGCCGGAGTAGGTGACCACATTCCCTTAGGCAGAACCAAGACTGTTTCTGACTAGTCCATCTGGAGTCGTTACAAACCAGGAAAAAGGAGCTTATCCCCTAAATGCTTTTACTTTTATGTTGGAGAATTGTGGTAATTGACAGGTGTGGTAAGCCAGGAAGTGATATCAGTAGTTAATGTGAATCATTGTTGTCCGGCTTGTGAATTTGACTTACTTGTGGTACCACTGTCCACTGCAAAATGGGCAAGAGTTGAGAAGGAACTTCACTCCCAGTGTTACAGACCTAACTATGTGTCCTGCTTTCTTCATGAATTACATAAAGTCTAGTGTGCTTCTCCTGGTCCTTGTTGGACTTTCATTCTTTGGACTATGATTCCTTGATACCTTTCATGCTAAGAAAAGATGTCATGTGATCCTTTGTTACTGAGTGAGGATCTTACTCAGTATGTTGAGTTAAGCTACTTAGTGTCTGTGACCACTAAATGCTATCAGTCATGTCTTTAACATACTAGTGGGGTGAACTTAACTCATACTTTGAGATGATCAGAGCTTAGTCTTTGTACTTTCTTGTCCCCAAAGTAGAAGCTGTGACACTCAGACATTATTGTCTGCATCTTGCCTCCAGACTCTAATGTAGTTGTCATAAGATATTGCAAAGAAAACTTTAAAAGCAGTCATTTGGTTATAAATAGAGAAAAATATTGTTTTTAAAAAATGACTGATGAGGGCTGGAGAGATGGCTCAGTGGTTAAGAGCACTGACTGCTCTTCCAGAGGTCATGAGTTCAAATCCCAGCAACCACATGGTGGCTCACAACCATCTGTAATGAGATTCGATGCCCTCTTCTGGTGTGTCGGAGGACAGTGTATATATATAATAAATAGATCTTTAAAAAAAAAAATGACTGATGAGTGAAAATGACTTCCAGGTCAGCATGCATGGCAGATGACTCTTAAATAGCTTTGTGCCACCTGCGTTAGTTCTTTTCAGTTACCTCTTAGAAAACCTTATTTCCACTTTCCCACCTGAGAAGATTGAGTTGCAGAAAAGTTAAATGGTTTTCTTAGTCTCACAATTTGTAAATGGAAAAGCTGGAATTTAAACCAGTACCAAATGGTATCCGGGAAACTATAAACAGGTTACGTCTTCCAGGGCTAGTGGTTTCAAAATACTGTCTAACCTGTTAGGAAAAAAGAAACTTGCATACACCTTTCTTTCTTAGATGGCTCTTGCTCTGAAGTTCCTAGAATGTAAAACCAATATTATTAGTACCATGAGTGTTGGATTACCAAGTAAATACAGTAATATAAGATATATTATTATTTCTACTTGGAATTTTTACCTAGTTTTTTTTTTTAAAGATTTATTTATTTTATGTATGTGAGTACACTGTAGCTGTCTTCAGACACACCAGAAGAGGGCATCAGATCCCATTACAGATGGTTGTGAGCCACCATGTGGTTGCTGGGATTTGAACTCAGGTCCTCTGGAAGAGCAGTCACTGCTCTTAACCCCTGAGCCATCTCTCCAGCCCTTTACCTAGTTTCTGATCCTGCAACTTTAAATGAGGTTTCAAATTATTGTTGAATTTAGAGCTGCAGGAGAGAGGTGGAACGGCAGAGTATTCTATCTATGTGATTATTCTGCTTTCTGTATATATCAAATCTGGAATTCTCTAGTAATTTCAATGATAGTATTTGTGTCATTTTGATGATTTCATGGATGCATTCTTAGTAAAGATAGTCATTAGAAACCTGCCTGGCAGCTAATTATTTGCTGAATAAAAGTTGTGAGGCTTTTGCTTAATCCATAGTCTCCCAGGCTTCCCAGAACTTTGGACACTGAGAGTCATTTCTGGTCACACTGACTTACTACTTCTCTTACTTCCCCAGGCATTATAGCTCCTGACCACAGTTGATTACTCATTGGTCAGCAGGTATTCGTTAAGTATCTAAGCATACTAAGTCAGAAACATTGGAAACAACCAGAGATACCACTTTTGGAAAATAGATTAAACTGATTTAGTACCCTATTTTATGCTATGTAAGAGGTAGGCATAAGCAGTAAATTGTAGAGTTTATAAATCCATTGATATAGTAAAGTCAGGGAGGAGTCTGGACATTGAATTGCTGTGGGGACTTGAGAGACATCCTAGGCAGAAGGAGCAGTGTGTCGTGAGTAAAGCAGTAGGGGTCTTACATGCTGACCATCATGAGTAGGTGAAGGACCACGCAAAGTCAGCCTGTGGGTAAAGCTGGCTGTAGAGCGTCCGTGCCGGGCTGAAGGCTAGACTGCATGTAATGGTGTTCCGTTCTTCACTGTGCAGGAATTTCCTGGGACTCCTCTAGGGCTTTGTCCTTGACATACTCTCCTCATTCAGTTACTAACTTTTATCTTTTTAAATATCTATTTTTAATGAGTATTTTGCCTACATGTGTGTATTATGTATGTTTGTGCAGTGTTTGTGTCTGGTACCTGTGGGGACCAGAAAAGAACATCGGATCTCTTGGCACTGGGGGTGAGTGTAAGCTAACATGGGTGCTGGCAGTTGAATCCAGGTTCTCTGTAAGAGCAAGAAGTGCTCTTAAGAGTATTTTGGGTTTTTTTATTTTGTTTTTTTTTAAGAATGATTATTATTTAATGTGTATGGGTTTTTGCCTCCATGTAAGTCTATACCTTATATGTGCAGTGCCCTTGGAGACCAGAAGAAGACATCAGATCCCTTGGAACTGTAGTTGGAGACAATTGTGACTTAGCCGTGTGGGAGCTGGGAATAGGATTCTGTACCTCTGGAAGAGCAGCCAGTACTTAACCACTGAGCTGTTTTTCTAGCCCTTTTTAGGCTTCCTTAGGTGCCTACTTTTTTAACTCTTTGTGCCCTATACTTTATGCGTTTAAAATATATCAGTATAGGGGGTGAGTGTACACACATGCATGTGTGTAGTGTATGCATATGTGCAAACTCCAGCATTTGTATATCCTCCTGAGACCAGTCTCCTGGGTTTTATATCAGATATTTACATTATGATTCATAACAGTAGCAAAATTAAGGTTAGGAAGTAGCAATGAAATAATTTTGTGGTTGAGGATCAGCACAGCATTTGAGTTAAGGGGTCACAGCATTAGGAAGGTTGAGAACCACTGCTCTTAACAGTCCTACATAGAATCCTGTTGTAACATTAAATAAGCTACAATCTTTATTTCTGAATATAGATTCAGGAACAACTATATAATTTACAGATCTAGTTATACAAAGATAATGTGAGCATTTGTTTATAGATTCACAATCTCAAAATTGTGACAGTTGTATATCAAAACAGGTGCAGGCTCTTATGTAGAAGCACTTGGAGAGCACCATGAATATAAAATCAGCCTGGGCTACTAGGTAGCCTGAGGCTAACCTGGACTATACAGCAAGACTCTTGCAGTAAGCATTTTTTTTTTTTAATTAATGAATTTGCAAGGTCATAGTGACCTGACCTTCAAAACTCTGTGGTCAGATCATAAGGTTTCTACAACTTCCTCTCATTTATTGGCAACAGCCCAGGAGACCACCTTCTGGTTTTCAAACAGAACAAGGGCAGTTTCACCTCCAGCTTCTACATGTGAACAAACGGTCTTCAAGTGGGAGCCTCCTTCCTATCATGCAGTTCTCAGTTCATGTGGCCATCTCTGACCCTCTTGGGTGAAATAATGTAGTCTTCCTCCCAGTGCAGCTTCCTAGTGACTAGCTGTCTCAGTCACTGTTCTTTTGCTCTGCAGAGACACCACGAACAAGGCAGCTCCTATAAAAGAAAACCATTTACCAGAGGACTTGCTTATAGTTGCGTTGTCAGCATGGCGGGAAGGAAGCATGGCGTAGAGCAGTAGCTGAGAGGAACACCCCATGCACGGTACAGAGGGAAAGAGATTGCGGAGGCCGCTGTGTACTTTGAAACCACAAAGTCCACCCTTCCTCCAACAAGGCCACCTCTCTTAATCCTTCTCAAATAATACTACTCCCTGCTGGCTCAGCATTCAAATCTATGAGCTTATGGGGGCCTTCTCATTCAAAGCACCACATTCGCCATGATAGCGCTCAGTTTTAGTCTTAACACTTAAAACTACCTGTGCTGGTTATAATGAATGCATTCCTTGTGTGCTCACCAAGTATAAGGATGTTATGCCTGACTGTGTAAGAAATGCTTGTTACATGAATAAATGTATTTTGTAATGTACATTTGTAAATGTAAATTTGTATTATGTGCCTATGTATGCCAGTCCTTGTGGAAGCTAGGAGTTCTATTCCCCAGAGCTGGAGTAGCTTGCATTTATGAACTACTTGAGGTGAGTGCTAGGACATGAACTCTGGTCCTCTGGTCCTCTGGAAGAGCAGTGCATTTTCTTAACCACTGGACCATCTTTCCAGTCTCTTAACTGATTTTTCTTAAGATTTTTTTTTCTATTAGATATGTGTTGGGGGGGCGGGGTACTACATGTGTGCAAGTACTTGAGGAGAGTCAGATCCCCTCAAAGCTGAAGTTGGCAACTGGTTGTGAGTTGCCTGTTGTAGAACTGGGATCTTCTAGACGTATAGCAAGCTGTGACTGTGAGCTGTCTATCTAGCCGTTTATAATTTAAAATCTTTAGTCTTTTAAAGGTCTCTCTGTGTCCCAGCCTGGCCTTAAACTTCAGTTCCTCCTGCCTTAGTCACTTCATTGCTCAGATTATAGATGTGTACCAGTGTGCTACCATATCCAGCTTAGTCTCTTTGATTTGATAATTATATTAATAGAGACTTTCTTCTTTATTAAATCCTAACAGTTTTACCCTGCTGAGCCATCCTCCCCCCTCAAAGTTAAATTTTCAATCTAAATAAAAAATTATTTTTATAATAACATTTGGTATAGCGTGTCATATGAAATATACACGTGCTATTGTGTTGTTGTAATCTTAAATGTTCCCCCGAAAGGCTCGTGTGTTCAAGGATTGATTCCCCAGAATGGTATATTGTGAGGTAGTAGAAATTTAAGAAATGCAGCCTAGTAAAAGGTAGGAGGTCTTTTGCTAAGGAAGATGTGACCTCCAAGGAGATGATGTGGCACCTACTGTCCTGCCTCCCTTCTTCACCTTGCAGCCATACAGTGAGTGGTCCTGCCCTTCACTCACTCCCCAGTTGAGGTTCCAGCTGATCATGAACTAAAACTTCTAGGATTATGACTCAGTTCTTTTCTCCTTGTAAGTGGATGTGTCATCTATTTCTCATAGTAATGGAAAACTAGTATCATTTTACAAGAAACTAAAGATGTCTGTACTTGTTGAAGTTAAAGTTAATACTATACAGAGCGGAATTCCTCCCCAAGAGTCTATTTTATACTGCTAATAATACGGAGTAGAATTCCCTTGTTAGTGCCAGTATTATAAATAAAACCAATGGTTTCATAGCCAAGCTTCACAAGTTTGTGTAATAACCCTTTAAGTAAACTTGAACATAAATCATGTAGCAACAGTCAGGAATGAAAGGAGGAGAGTAAGATACTCATCTCTGCTCACTGTAGATATTGTCTGTCTACTTCATTGAACTACAACTACACCATCAGCCTTTACGCTTCGTTTCATAGTCCAGAATGATGCAGGTGTCTAGAGCAAACTTACTAGACACAGACCCCTCAGGAGGCTAGTGTGAGCAAGAAATACTTGAATTTGTGAGTCTGTTTTCTTCTATCCACTACACACATCAGTTTTAGACAAAGTGGGTGTGGCATGGACAAGTGCTGTTGCTAGAATTTTCAGTTCTTACATAATCATGTTGAATGCCATATGGCATTTTCCTGTTGCACATTAATTACTCGTGGCTCTTCTGTTTCTGTTATTAGCGCACTTTGGTATAGCTGATATTTATTATTTATTTATTTATTCATTTAATATATACAATGAACACATTTTAGCTATCTTCATGTACACCAGAAGAAGACCTTGGGCCCCATTACAGATGGTTGTGAGCCACCATGTAGTTGCTGGGATTGAATTGAACTTAGGACCTCTGAAAGAGCAGTCAGTGCTCTTAACCGCTGAGCCATCTCTCCAGCCCTGGTTTATAGCCTCTTTTTAAATATAAAGCTTTAGATGTTTGTTTTTTTCATAATGTTATCCTTTGGGGTGAAATGCATGGCCTGTAAACCATGTGCACTGTAAATGTGAATAAATGACAGCATAGCATCATCATTCAGATATATAAAATAATTACTGGTAATCATGTTAAAAGTTCATCATAATGGACTTGTAACGTTAGAAGATTGAAGGTATTTGCCCATTATGAAGTACAATTAAATAAGTTCAAAGAACTGGCAAGAAAAACACAAACAAGGGTAATTATAATTCTTTTGTGAATATTTGAGGTCTCATATTGTAGACCTAGTTGGCCTGAAACTACATAGCCCATGCTTTCCTCATTTGTGGCAGTTCTCCTGCTGGCTGTTAGCTATTAAAGTCTCCAGAACAGTCACCGGTGTAATTCTTAAGTTATTAGCAGGGCTTTGTAAACAGTGTTACAAATTACACCTGGGCCCACAGCTGCACTGAGAACCAAGCCTAGCGCACATCTTATGAGCACCGGGGTTTGAACTACTTTCAGGTGAGGTCAAGAACAGGATATGATCTTTTCCTGAGTATTACAGTTCACAGATTGTTTTCCTTGTGTTCTGTTTTCTCTCAGAGCTCCCATTTTGTCATGTTGATGGTGCCCGTTACAGCCCTCTCCTCTTTCTGGTTGACTGTTTTTAATTCCTGAGCTAGGAATCCAGAGTGTATTCAAAAGGACCGCATGGATTCTGAGTTGAGTGCTCAGAGCTGCCCTGCTTGGCCTTGTAACATCTGTTTTGGTTTCTGAGATGGTTCTGGTGAAGGCACATGTCATTCATGAAATCTAGTAAGTCACAAAGCGAAAGTAGGTTATCTCGGCGTAAGACCCTCCATTAGAGTAACTTGGTCTTTGTGGGAATATGCTTGTCCATCTTTCTGAAACTCCATTGTATAATAAAGTATTGCTAATTCAATTTCCTGACATCTTTCCAAGTGCTTGGCTGGGAAACTCAACCATGCAAGAAAAAGAGCTCTTAATATTAAGCTGCTGATTTCCAGAGTCGATTTCTCTGTTGATCATTAAAATTTCTATCAAGGCCAAAGTAGGCAGCTTCAAAGTCTGTTTCTATTTTGTCTTAGATATTGGTGCTCAAACTCTGTGCCCCCTTCATGGTATAGGCAGACGCTCCATTATTGCAGACACTACCTTCCCCATATTGAAGCATTTTATAGTCAGTCCAGTGCATATTTTTTAACCCTCAAGCCGCATCGTGAGCCACCTTCTTTTGTGGGCACTGTCAGTATCTACAAAGCATAAGAAAGATAAGATTTCTCTTTTAAAAGCTTGCATAGTTGGGATTGGGGATTTAGCTCAGTGGTAGAGCGCTTGCCTACCAAGCACAAGGCCCTGGGTTCGGTCCCCAGCTCCAGAAAAAAAAAAAAAAAGCTTGCATAGTACAGGTTTCCTCAAGGTTTTGTGTGAGTATGTAAATCAACTCAGGTCTTCAGACAAATTTAGACTCCAGAACCCAGCAGCAGAAGTTTAATGGTCACAGACAACATGAAGAGTTTAATGCAGGTGGGCCTTAGAGTGTAAAGAACTCTTAACAAGGGAGGTATGCTTTTAAAACATATGCAGACATGAATAAAGCATTATTCTATGTGCCCTGATTTCATCTGGAAGCTAAGCTATAGTCATATGCTACAGATTTTTTTTTTTCAACAAGGGACCATGTACCCAATGGTCATCCCTTAAAATGATCACATTCATTAAATTGTAGCCCTGTAAATGTTTGGAGTGCAGGTGCGCATCATTTTGCTCAGCTGAGAAGTTTTTAACTACTTCACCAACAGTAAATCTTTGCCTTAAGAATGGTCAGCCAGTGATTTAGTAGATCTCCTTGGATGACTACTCTGATATCTTCCCTTATGGGACCCTTCTTAGTTTTGCTTCTGCTTCTGATTATAGGTCCATGTGTGTTAAAGAAACTAGTTAATAGGTTTGACTTCCTACAAAAAGAGAGAGACACTCAACAAGGTTGGTTTGAGTCTTGGTTCACTCGGTCTCCCTGGATGACTACCCTACTTTCTGCTATATAGCTGGGCCATTACTAATAGTTTTCTTGGTTTTAGTTTTTAGACCCTGCGTGACAAACAGGTTAATTACTTTTGTTAAAAATCAAGTAGGTCGGGGTTGGGGATTTAGCTCAGTGGTAGAGCGCTTGCCTAGGAAGCGCAAGGCCCTGGGTTCGGTCCCCAGCTCCAAAAAAACAAAACAAAACAAAACAAAACAAAACAAAACAAAAGAAAAATCGAGTGGGTGCTGTGCGGTTGATGGTTCTGAGACAACAGTACCAGTCAGTTAGGACAACTGGTGAGACAAAATACGAGACTTGATATCAAAATTCTAAGATTAGAATTACTTAATAGAAGAAGAGGGGAATGAAAGGAAAATTATACAGATTTAAGGTTTAAAAATATGAAGTTAAAAGAGTAAGTTTCAAAATTCTCAAAACTCAGGGCTAAACACTTTGAAAAGCAAGTCCAGGCAGCCCTGCCCTGCCGCTAGGACTAACAGACCGTAAAGATAAAGAAAAGGAATGCAGGAACCAGCCCGAGTTATCAGGACTGACCCAAACCATCTGGCAGAAAGGCACCTCCCCCAGCTTACTCAGAGTCACACCTTAACCAGATGTCCTTCAAACCCTGATACGCCCCTAGCTTCTAAAATCCTGTAAGCTCCAGTCAATACATACTCTCCTGCTGTGCTGTAATCTCACTGCCATGTTTAAATTAGCCAATTGTGTGTAACCGAGCCAAACCCCCTAGCCTTCCCTATATAAACCCCTGACTTTTGAGCTTCGTCATCGACTCCTCTATCTCCTGCGTGAGATGCGAGTCGTGTCGGCCCGAGACCTCAGTGTCGGCCTGAGATCTCGTTAATAAAAGCTACCTCTTGCTGTTACATCCAAAAAAATAAAAGAATGGTCAGCCGGGCTGGAGAGATGTCTCAGCGGTTAAGAGCACTGCCTGCTCCTCCAGAGGTCCCGAGTTCAGTCCCCAGAAACCACATGGTGGCTCACAACCCTCTACAGTGGGATCCAATGCTCTCTTTTGGTGTGTCTGAAGACAGCTACAGTGTACTCATATGCATAGGAATAAATATTTTTAAAAAAGAAAGAATGGCATTAGCCCATTACATGCTTCTTCCCAAAGACAACTTATTTGTTGTGTGTATGTGAGCACTCTGTTGCTATTGTCAGACACACCAGAAGAGGGCATCAGATCCCATTACAGATGGCTGTGAGCCACCATGTGGTTGCTGGGAATCGAACTCAGGACCTCTTGAAGAGCAGCCAGTGCTCTTAACCACTGAGCCACCTCTCCAGCCCCCTGTCCAGGACTTTTTTGTTGACTCCTACAGTAGTTCTGCCTGACCATGTCAGGTGCTGAGGCCCCAGGTTTCAAAATTACTGCCACATGTCTGTTCACTGCACCCACATCCTATTCTTCCCTAAGCCTGCTCTTCAGACTTTTTCTTGTTTTTTTCTTGTTCTAGCTCTTTCTCTCCACTTGCTGACCATAACCTTCATTTTCAAATGAACCCTTTGCTACAGACCCTCCAGTTTTAACAGTTGCCTACCTATAGCTTAGTTTGCCATTCAGGACTTCTTCAGTCACAATTCCATCCTCTTGTCTGTTCTCTGTTCTACTTTCTTCTTTCTCCTACTCTTGATCTCTTTTTTTCTTATTTTCTTTTACTCTCTCTTAAAACTTGTGAGATTTCCTCACCTTCATGGAATTGGCCTCCTTCTCCTGTGTCTCTGTTCTCCCTCTCCCCTTAGCATAGTAAATGCCTACTGGGGACATCTTTCTAAAACAAGCCTTTTCTTAGCCCTCCAGGCAGTCATTCCACCTTCTCCATGTTTTTGTTCTGTTCCTAATGAAGCTCTCCTACATGTTCTTGTTTGACTTTCTGGACTTATCTCTGAGTTTGTTGAGAGACAGGTAGGTGTGTGGAGTTAGTTTAGAAATAGGGGCTGTGGTGGTTTGAAAGAAAATGGCTCCATGGGTTCATAGGGATTGGCATGATTAGGAGAGGTGGCCTTGTTGGAGTGGCTGTGGAGAAAGTGTGCCTGCAACTCAAAATGTAGAACTCCCAGCCCTCTCCAGCACCATCCCCATTCTCTACCTTGCTTCCCATCCTGACAGTAATGGACTAAATCTTTGAAACTTACTCGTAAGCCAGCCCCAATTAAATATTTTCCTTTGTAAGAGTTACCTTGGTCATGATGTCTCTTCACAGCAATAGAACAGTAAGACAGGCTTTTGTCAGAAGAACATGACTGGGAAGAAGAAACATAAATGCATATTTAAGAGAAGTCTCAGACTATTAATAGAATCCAGTGTGGTTCGAGTCCTTGAGTGCGGTAGAAAGGAAACTCCAGTTTGTATGTATTGGGCAACATGGATCATTGATGAGTTCTGTTCTGGAGAGGCGAAAGGTGGGAAGTTGAGAGAATTTCTCATGGGGGTAGAGTGTGTAGCATCTGGGATAAGAAGAAATAGGGTTTAGAAGATCCAATAAAGGAAATGGAGAAGGATAATAAATCAAAGAACTAAATAAACAAACTTTCATAAGCTTATAAAAGCTGAGACAAAGCCAAGAATAACACTGTATTCTATTTGTGAAGTCAGAAAGGTTTGCTTACTACCAGTCTTCATAGTCCTGGTGGTGTGGTGAAAATGTAAAGCAAGTATCCATGGTGTGTTTGTCTGGCATGGAGTGCTGTCACTGTTCTTAGCAGTATGTAATGAAGGCGGCACTTCACTTTGAACTGGTACTTTGTATTTATGGTGTTATATCATCAAAGGACCATAATGTAGCATGAATGAAATAGAAGCTTTGTTGCCTGTAAGGGGTCCGTGAAGAATGGCAATATAAAATCATAAAAAGACAAAGGGGCTTGGGTTTTCTTAGTTTACAGCATGGAAGTTTGTTGAGCAGTAATTAATCGAACTGCTTCAGGTCAAGTCCGAAACCAGCATTTGTCTTTTGAAACTGTTTCTCTGGTGTTTATCTCCAGCTTTTATTATTCAAGTTTACTTCTAATTTTTAAAAAAGTGTACGGAGTCTCCTTTTAGCCTTCTGTGCCTGGCCTTGATGGAGAGAGCTGGGACCATATGGCTAAAGCTCTAGCCACAGGACGGGCTGTGGGGCCTTTGCCTGTTTGCAGTCCTTTTGGCAGTCTTGGCTTCCTCTGTAATACCAGTATCCGTGCCTCAACAGCTGGCCCTAAATGAGCTTCTCCCTTGAAAGCTCAGCTACCGTCTCTAATTTTTTTCTCCCTGACTTGATTAGGCTTTAGTTAGCACAAAAATCTCAAAAATGTTTGAAATGACATGCTAAAATTTACATTTTCTTTAAAGAAATTAATTTTGAATCTCAGCCCCCATTAGTGGCTATATACTGCCAGATAATCCCCACCTTTTCCAGCCTTTATATTTTCATGGAGTCACTAATGAGTTAGCCGCTTGCTATATTTGCTTAGTCACCATGGCAACAGTGTCTTGGTTAGTGTACACCTGGGTAGCTTCCTGCAGTTTGACATGATGCACAGCCAATAATTCTGATTCCCACTCACAGGTAGGTGGAATTTTGTAGCTGGTGCTTTTTAATTTACTGAAGAGAAGTTGTTTGATCCCACTGCTATATTGTGTTGGTACCCATCACATAGTCACAGGGTTGTAGAAATTTTAATTTAGAAAAATGATTCAGACTTGTGGTAATATATATATATCTCAAAGTAGCTACCTAAGAAACAGTACCTTCCTCACTGTAAACACTTTATTTGACCTCTAGCCTCAATATTTTTAGGAATCAAAGACATTGAGGGTTACAATTGAGACTGCTTAATAACCACAAGTACTTAGCCTTAAAAACTTCAAATTCAGACGTCAGCGTCTTTGTTGTGGTGAGTGGGGGTAGGGTAGTTGTTGTTGTTAGTGTTGAGACAAAGTCTCACTCTATAGCCCAGACAGTCCTCACACTCACTATGTAATCCAGGCAAGCCTGGAACTCTTAGTCCTCTGAGGTGTATACTACTACACACAAAAAGCCTTGGGTTTTTGTTTTGTTTTATGTGTGTGAGTATTTTGCCTATATGCATCTATGTATGTCTGGTGCCCAGGGAGGTTAGAAGAGGGCATCATATCCTCTGGAAATAGAGTTAACAGATCTTTCTGAGCTACCATTCGGGTGCTCAGAATGAACCCAGGTCCTGCAAGAGCATCAAATGCTCTTAACCACTGAGCCATCCCTTCAGCCCCTAAGCCTTCAGGGTTGGGTTTTTTTGTTTTTTTTTTTAAATATAATACAGATGAAAACAGAAGGCAGTTCTCATCACACCGATGCTTTCTCTCTTCGTTTGTCACCTTTCTGTTAGATCAGCCTCTTTGAATCTGTTTACCTCCTTTCTTACATACTTCCTATACTATTTTTGGATCTCACTATACAGCCCTAGTTGGACCCTCGAGGAGTTCTTTTTTTTTTTTCGGAGCTGGGGACCGAACCCAGGGCCTTGCGCTTGCTAGGCAAGTGCTCTACCGATGAGCTAAATCCCCAATCCCCCTAGTTGGACCCAAAGAGGTCTGGCCACCTCTGTCTCAATTGCTGGGATTAAAGGCTTTGTGCTGTCGTACCTGTAGTGCCTAGCTTACATAGCTACTACTTAAACTACACTTTCATGACTCTGTTTCCATTTTATATGTTTGTTTACGGTAGTGGAGGAGGGAGGGGCTATATAAAAGACTGTTTCCTATTGTGTGTTTGCATAGACCTGGATTAGTTATAGACAGGCCAATGACTATCATAAAGAAATTGCTGGACTAGAGAGACCCCGTTAGATCTGCTACACGGTATAAACTGGTCATGACAGTGCACGCCTGTGAAAGCAAGAGGATGAAGGTCATCATCAGCTTCTCACAAGCTCAAGACCAGTCCAGGCTAAATGAAACCTGTCATTTGCTGTTTCTTTTTGGCTAAGTTCTGTGGGGTTTAAATAGTTTCTTCTCTGTCTCATCCCTTATATAGTGGGATAATCCGAGTTATAGCTCTAGTTTTACATACTATGAGAAAAAGGGACACAGTGGCATGTGGGTAAACTCAACACAGTTTCTAGCATGGACTAAGAACTCTTTACTGTCTGCCTGTTGATTTCCCTCAACATTGTGTTGGTGTTTAGGTAATGTAGTCCTTGAGAGCTTTTATGGCAAGAAACATAGGAGCTCATTAATCTTAGAAAGACTCCTAGTTTAACTAATTATATATAGCCAAGACTGCATGGAGATAGTTGTGCTTGAATATTGTCCTGACATTAGGTGCTCATTTTCTATTCTAAGAACGCACATGTTTTAATTCTTCAGTTTAATTTTCTGAACTTTCAACTACAGTGGTTTCTCAGGGTTAGAATTTGGAAGATTTCACAGTTTCTAGTAGAATACAGTGACTCTTCCAGAATGGTTTTACAGTAACATGGTCTGCTAGTTCTTCTTAGGTTTGTAGATACTCAAGCCAGGAATCGGAGCTCGGTTATCTTTCTGCTGCTACTCTCACTCTTTATGCCCCAACTCACTTATACTCCAGTTTCTCTTAAATGTGTCTTCCAAATGATTTTTAAAATGTGATTATATTTAAGGGTTGGGGATTTAGCTCAGTGGTAGAGCGCTTGCCTATCTAGCGCAAGGCCCTGGGTTGGGTCCCCAGCTCCGAAAAAAAAATTTTTTTTTGATTATATTTTATGTTCTTAAGGTTTACCCTAATGCAGCAGTTCTCAGCCTATGGGTTATGACCCCCAAGCTGATCTCATAACAGTAGCTCATAGCAGTAGCAGAATTACAGTTATGAAGTAGCAATGAGAAATTTATGGTTGGGGTTGGGGAACTGTATTAAAGGGTTGCAGCATTAGGAAAATCGAGAAACCATTGTCATAATGGAAATAATATACTTTCCTCTGAATTTGTACAGTAGCCTTCCCAGTCTCAGCCCCACACCCCCATTAACAGGGGCCCTGGAGTTTAGACTTCCTTTAGGGAACTAAAAGAGTTGAGGATGCATGGGATCCCCAATTTTGTTCTGCTTGCCTACTCCTGGCTTTTATTTCATCATCTCCACAGATTGGAACACTACTACAGGCAAAACAGACATGTTGAGTATTTCTCTCTTCTGGCTTTGGCCAAAACTCTAACTAAATTTATTTTTCCATTCCAAAATACATGTAGATGAGGTTTTGAATCCAGAGAGCTAGTCCACAATGGCCAAGAACTGAAGAGAGAACACTTTTGTGTGGTGTGAATTACAGTCAGAGAAACAGGAGTTGTTGCTGTTTGGAGTTTTGATTTTGAATTGGGTCTATCTATATGTGGGTGTGTGCACATAGGTAGTTATTGCTCTTAACTGTTAAACCATCTCTCTAGCATCCAGAGCACTGTTTTTAAAGCACCCGTTTATTTACTGTTTTGCTTTAAATTTCTGGTTTTCTGGTCTGGAAAGATGATTCAGCCTTTAATAGCACACACTACTCTTCCGAACGACCACAGATCATTTCCCAGCATCCACTTGGGGCAGTCCATAGTTGCCTATAATATCACCTCCAGGGGATCTCATACCTTTTTCTAGCCTCCACCAGGAACTGCCCATGTGCATATGCAGAGACACATGTATACTCATATATGAATTAAAAATTAAATAAAAACATTTGACTGTAAAGTTATAAGTTAATAAACTACCATAGCATTTATAAACATGTTTTCAAGTACTTTCTTTGTGATTAGAGGGGGAAAAAACTTGTTTCCCCTCCTAAACTTCTAAAGTGCACTAGAATTCTTCTAATGTACATGTGAATTAATTGTCCTATAGTGGTTATTAGGGATTCATGCCAAGTATCTAGATTGTTAAGCAGCTTACTAAACAAAGGTAATTCTTATGCCAATTCATGGTAATTCATGGTGGCACACCTTGAATCCTAGCACTTGGGAGGCAGAATCGGGTGGATCTTGTGAGTTTGAGGCCAGGCAAGTCTATATAAGAAACAACCACGCAAAGGGATATTATATTCCTGAGTACAGTTTCTTGGAAATAACACTACTTTTTAATGTTCTGAAAATAAGACCTAGTCTGCAGACATAGTCAGGACACAGGCGTTTCTCCTCATTCAGTCACACCTTTGTATGTGGTTGGCTACTTGGCTTTGTGAACTGAGTTTCTAGATTACATTATATAGAAAAGCCCAGATAATACTTGTTTTGATGTTGAAAGTACGTTGAAGTCAGCAGTGTTTAATTTAGAGCATTGTTAATAATAAAATAGAGTTGCAAATTGTCCTGGCACATCATGAGATAATGTTAAATGAATTATTTAGTGTTAAATAAAAAAGCCTATTAAACTATTTTAAACTATTCATGGTTAATGAAAATATTTTAAGATTAAGTTCTTTTGAAATACATTGTGTTTTCAGTCCATAGATTAACCTTTTGAATTTTGAGTCATAGGGTGTACTCTTTTAATTAAAACAAAATTCTGGGAATTGGCATTTTTAATGTATAATAGAAAGGTTAAATTTTTTGTATGAGCAGTTTGTTTAAAAGAAAACACAATGTATTCCATTATTTTAAGAATGTGGTGCCTTAAGAATAGACACAGCTCAACTCTCTGATGAACTTGACTTTTAAAACTGAATGGGAGGTGCCTCATGATCATGAGTCAGGGCGCAGGGGTTACAGATTAATCCAGGGTGCAGGAGGTACAGGCTGCCATTTATAAAAGTCACGGGTGTTTATTGCACAGAGTTTAGAAGACTCACCAGCAACAAATCTTAAAACGTATTAATTCTAATCTCCCATCTTTCATGTAGTTCTGTGTCTTGAGGAGCCAGAGCAGTGGCTCAGCAGCTATGAGCACACACGGCTCTCCCATGGCACCCATACTGTGCTGCCCAGAACCACTTAGCACTCTGGCCCATGAAGTCCAGTCCTTCTCTTGGGTACCCACATACATACATGTGACATACACACATGGAGACATGTATACACATAAGTAAAAATAAACCTTTTTTTTTTTTTTTTGACAGTCTGAAGCTTTTATTCAGTGGGTCTCTGTGTCTAGAAGAAGGTGCTGGGCCTCTTGGTGGTGAAGTGTGGTTTGTGCTGGCGCCCACACGGTTGGGCAGTGGGAATTTGATCTGGGAGTCGTGGAACTGCTTGACAGCTGGCCGGTGGCTCTTGCTGCAATCTCTTCCACCTTCATGATCTGGATGGAGTGCACATGGGCACGGTGTGTGGCACCCATGTTGGTAGCACTGTATGACTGTACCAGCAGTGAGTTCCCGGTACTCTCAGTACATGTTGTGAGTGCCACTGTGGAAGTCACAGCATAGCCAGGGGCCGAAGTTCTTCTTTAGCTGCAACACAAAGTACCAGAAGCAGGACTTGGCCATCACGTGGTTGGGTGCAAAGATGTGCATTTGGTACAGTGGCAGTACAGTGGCAGTGTGTGGCATGTTGGTGTTGGCAAGTAGTGCCCGACACCTTCATGGCAGTGCATGGTCATTCACCGCCACTTACAAAAGGAAAATAGGGGTTGGGGATTTAGCTCAGTGGTAGAGCACTTGCCTAGCAAGCGCAAGGCCCTGGGTTCGGTCCCCAGCTCCTGGAAAAAAAGAAAGAAAGAAAGAAGGAAGGAAGGAAGGAAGGAAGGAAGGAAGGAAGGAAGGAAGGAAAGAAAGAAAGACCCTGCCTCAAAAGCAAAAGGAAAATAAACCTTTTTAAAAACTACAGTGCATATGCTGTTTCTAACCTGGTGTTTTGGTTTCTGGGCTGTATCCACTGCATCCATTAATTCCTTAGAGGCCTTACTGCGTTACATTCTTGAGTGCACCTCTCAATGAGATTCATAAGTGATAAGCCCATTTCTTTTTCCAAAAATACTTTTATTTCATGCTTAATCTTCAATTATATGTTAGGCAGATATGGTAGGCACTTTCCTTAAGTATGTTACGTTCTCTATTCTGATACCCTGCTGATGAAAAGTCTAAAGGTTCAATGATACCTTTTGTGTCTGTAAAAATAGTCACTTTTGAGAGCTGTTCTTTTTCCCTCTCGAAGCAGATTTTTGGATTTACTTTGCTCATAAACCAAACGCATTAATTTTTAAGGAACAACTTTAGTATACAAATTAGGACATAATAAATCACTGCTTAAAGTTATAGGCACTCGTGGAGTAGTGTCTTCATGTTATATGTGTGCTCGTGTGTTTATTTTGTTTATTTTTTTTTCTGGAGGCAGTATTTTGAGTTCTGTTTAATTCAGAGTTCTGCAGTGTTGTAGACCAGTGCTGTTCAGTAGAGGTTTCTATGGTGACAAGAATGTTTCAAGCATCAATGTCTGATCAGATAGCTACTAGTCACTGTACACTGCCTGTTAATATGGGCTTTTTACACATCTTTATTTCTTCTCAGGACAGTAGAAGCCTTGGATTGATGAATTCTAGACAATAGTAATTTAAGACAATTTGTTTTGCTTGCAGAGTTTGGTTTACCCAAGCAGCATAGTTTCACAACTATAGCATACATTTAGTTTATGGGACTATTTTTTGCCTTGTAGTCCTGTTGTTGTTGTTGTTGTTGTTGTTGTTGTTGTTGTTGTTGTTGTTGTTGTTTTAAGTGTTCCTAAGTGATTTGGTAACGCTACTGTGGTGTTCTGAGCTTACTTGCTTATATATGATTTGTAATTGGTATAACCACAGGACCTACTCTGCTGAGCAGTGTATTAACAATGCCTTCTGTTTTTCAGATTGCAAATAGAAGAATCTTCCAAACCTGTAAGGCTCTCACAACAGCTGGACAAAGTTGTAACCACCAATTACAAGCCTGTCGCTAACCATCAGTACAATGTGAGTCTTCTGCATGTCTTTCACCAGCATCCTGCTCCTTTCAACATCACTTGCAGCTTGCTATGACCCACACAAAGCATAGAAAAGTGTTTGCTCTATATCAGGAGCTATGTGAGACAAGAGAGCCACTGTGCAAATTACTCTTGATCAGATTTTACAGAGTGCTAATAGCATTTTAGTTCTCATGTTTCTAATCACAAAATACTTCATAATTATGAATTTACCGATTTTTTTTTTGTTTTCTGTATCTCTATGGTTTACCATACCAGTTTTATTTAATATGCCAACAAACTTTCAAAGGTCATATATAAATATGTACAGCTATGTGTTCGTTTTTTTAAATTATTTGAAAATCTTAAGGATCTGGAACAGTGGTGGTTGTCCTCATGAATTATCAAGAGTGTGCTGCTTCACTTGAGGTGTCACGGGCATCTTTATGGTCCTCCAGTACTGTGCCAAGTGAGGAAGGACTGCCTGGTCTTAAACCTTTCTGTTATGTCAATGTACAGAACAATGCGTTAGCGAGATGTATATTGTCCTCTTATGTATGTAAGCACATATATGTCACAGTTACTTCTGTGAGTTCTTCATTAAAATGGCTTGTCATCTTCATTCCTTCCTTTTGAAGTGTAACTACTGTTACCCATGTGAGTAAAATTGATCGGTCCAGATATTCAACCCAAGCACTCTGGGTTGAATATTTCTGAGCTTCATTTGGAAAAATGCCCCACTAGGCTGGCCTGTGGGCAAGTGTGTGGTGCATTTTCTTGACTGATAGTGTGGGACTATGTCAGTGTCAGTGCTGATCCTGTGCAGGACGACCTGAATGCTGTTAAGAAGGCAAGCTGAGCGAGCCATGGGGAGCAAGCCAGTAAGTGAGTGAGCCTCCTCATGAGTCTCTGCCTGAGTGCCTGTCCCGAGTGCCTTGGATGATGCACTGCAAGTTGTAAAATGGAATAAACCCTTTCCTCCCCGAGTTGCTTAGGGTCATGGTGTTTTATGCTTTATCTCAGCAATAAAGTCTCCAACTGAGAGAAGAGTCAAATGTTTAAACTTCTGTGTATCTTACTGTGGAACAGTAACAGAGCTTAAGGAGCCTAACGAAATGTGATGAGTTCCTAAAGAGAAAAGGAAATCTAAATAACAGTCAGTGGATAGTATCTTGTATTCTATACTATTGCCTAATTTTCTTTTGGTCTAGGTTTAGAAAAAATAAAAGATAAAACCTCTATAAGTGGGCCTTAAGCACCCAGACTTGAGTGCCCATAAAATGGTGTCTGGGTTCCTTGTCTTTATTTTGTATGAGATGGCAGATGTCTCAAAGGTAAAACAAGTGTCTTCAGTGGGCAGAAGACTCAAATCCATTCACGTGTCAATAGTTACCACCCTGACTGGATTAAAGGAGGCAGGAGGCCCTGTGTAGCCCCTAGTTATGCTTTAGGGGAAAGTAAGCTAAAGAAGAGGAGAGGTCCAGGAGGCTAAGTGGAGTCAGCAGCATCAGGTAATTGTTTCTCTGTTGTCTGAGACAAGTAGATAGAGGGCAGTGTCCTTGTCCTCTTTTCTTCTTTTCTGTTTGTTTCCATTCTTAGCTCAGAACATTGTCATGTGTGGTGCTAGAATGAAATAAATTCTGAAAGTGTACAAGTCGGTGATTTGGTGCTAAAACCATAGAATGTGCTTAAGCGCTATAGTTTTAAGAATCCAAGACAGTATGTACTGTCTATACATGTTCAAAACACTGTATACAGGACTCTACATGCAGCTTTCTGGGGCTATAAGAGACAGGAAAATAACATGACAGGATTGTGTTGGATTTGCTCCTTTTTGTCACCAACATGCTCTTCCTGTGGTTCCACAGTTGGCCTTTGTCCTCCTCTTTGGGACCAGGTATATAGGTGTATAGGTACAGTTTTTACTCTGGTAGATTCTTATCACAGTATAGGCAAGACAGCTCATTTTTCCCGTAGGTTACAAAGAGATAAGTGCTTTCTGGGGGTAGGTGTGTGCGTGCGTGTGAGTGTGTGCGTGTGTGTGTGTGTGTGTGTGTGTAAGTGTGTATAAGTGTGTAAGTGTGTGAAGGTATTTCCCATTGGGCCTAGAAATCACATTTCTAAAATTTATAATAGTAAGACAAGATATATTAATTATACAATAATAGCTCTCCTGTTTAAGACAGAAAAACACTGAAAATGAAATTGAGAATTGAGGATTGGTTAAGTGTTCTAAGTTATTAATTCTAGATGGATAGGATCTAATATGTATTTACCCAAATTTTCCTCCTCACAAATCCCTAGGCTTGCTGGCATTGTGGCAGCGAAGATGTATTGTCTGAGAAACTATTAGGCAGTCCAGTTCTCTTTTGGGGGCTAAGAAGGGGAAGAGCTAGGGAAGTGTCTGTCTGGCTAGCCATGTCTGAGATATCTTCTGAGTAGCAGATGTTTGCCTGTGACTGAGAAAGTCCCCTGGTGACCACCTTCCTAAGCTGCCACCTCTTCCTGTTCTCTGCTTGTGCCTTCCTTAGATCCCAAGTTGGGACGCGGTGAGCAGTTCCTTTGAAGTGTGGAGCAGAGATTTCTGTAGTATTAACCACCATGTCCCCCTGAATTCCATTGCAAATGCCCCCTGTGCTGCTGTAGACCATTAGCCCTAAGATGAAAGGCAAATCCCCTCTAGGAGGATTGAAGCTAGCCAGAGCTCTGGTAGTAGTAGAGCAGCTCAGACCTCTGCCTAGGTGGGTTTCTAAGTGACATTAGCACTCAGCCTGGCCCGTAGAGCCTTATGCTTCAAATGCCTTCATATTGTGGCCTTTTTACTACTAAAGTTAGTACAAACTCATTATATTCTTTATGACGATATTAAGCTGTAAGACACCTGCTTTAACAATTTCTTCACATTAAGTGACATTTTAGTTTATGATAGCAGTTATAAAAATTGCCAATTTATTGTATAGAACCTTGCTTATTCATCCAAGAAAATTAATTTTTAAGATATTGAGAAGTCAACATGGTTTAAAATAAATAATTTAGAGATCACATAGTAAGACTTTTAATAAAATTTAAATTAATATAATATTGAAATAATTTCAGAGGTTTGCATAGTAGTGTGTCATGTGACTCAGTGATTCATTTTAATAGTTGAGGTGTTAAAAAAGAAAGAATACGGGCTGGAGAGATGGCTCAGTGGTTAAGAGCACTGACTGCTCTTCCAGAGGTCCTGAGTTCAATTCCCAGCAACCACATGGTGGCTCACAACCATCTGTAATGGGATCCGATGCCCTCTTCTGGTGTGTCTGAAGCAGTGACAGTGTACTCATATACATTAAATAAATAAATAAATCTTTAAAAAAAAAAAGAAAGAAAGAAAGAATACAATTACATACATACAAAATACATAGTCGTACTTCTGGGGGAGGCAGCTACAAGGGCATTGCCATGGTAAACAAGGTGGTTCTAGCAGAGAACACCCCAGGCCTTGCAGTATCAGCTTCTCGAGCTTGCTACTAAATTCAGGCCTTAGAGCCTATTAGGTAGTAAATATATGTGAATAGAAAAGTGGAAAAAGGGGGCTGGAGAGATGGCTCAGTGGTTAAGAACACCCGACTGTTCTTCCAGAGGTCATGAGTTCAATTCCCAGCAACCACATGGTGGCTCACAACCATCTGTAAAGAGATCCGATGCCCTCTTCTGGTGTGTCTGAAGACAGCTACAGTGTACTTATATATAATAAAATAAATCTTTAAAAAAAAAAAAAAGAAAAGAAAAGTGGAAAAACTGACACTCCTGCTCAACAATGATTTATGAGTCACCCTCTTGAATAGAAACTGATAAAGTAATCAGATCTGACAAGAACGTGGCTCTTTTCAAAATAGAAGCCATTAGTCCCACCTTAAGGATGGCTGCCATTCTCCACCTGATTGATGAGTCACTTGGTTGTCTTTTTACAGAATTGAAACAACTCCAGGTTCTTAAAACAAAAAGGAAGAAGTAGAGAATTGGCTTTCGGATATTTTATCAGTACGAAGTGGAAGGCTGTGGTCATGAGAGGGAAGGGTTCTGCTGGTAGGAAAGGAAAAAAGAAAAAACAACCCTTTCCTCCCGCTACCATTTTTCTATTGCCAGAAGGGCAACTGGACTGCAGCTGACAATCATTGGAGATGTAGCCAGTAGTCCCTGCCCAGCCCCTGCCACTGCCACTGCAGACACGGAGTTAATGGCTTTGACTGAAAATAACTGGCCTTAACTTGTAGATTTTGTTCCTTATTCTGTTAGCCTTGTTAGTATAAACTTTGTGAGTTTGCAAGACTGTCGAAAATGAAGTGTCCTGAACGTGAAGACAGATCACTTTTTTTTCTTTCCAGATCACTATATTTTTGAAAGCAAAGAATGGGTTGTTTGTTTATTGTTTGTTTTCTGGTGGAGAAAGATTATATTTGTGAGTGTTCTTGTATGTGTGTATGTTTGAATGCCAGAGCCTCAACACTGACTGTCGGTTACTCTTTATGTTCTGTGAGCAGGGTTTCTAGGCTGAACCTGCAGCTCAGTGATCCAGCTAGACCGGCTGGCATCCAACAAGCCCCAGATCTCTGAATTCAGTTCCTCATTTCCTAGAATAATAATTTTATTTCATCTATTTTAATTTTAAAAAATTTATGTGTAGCTCATACTATCCATGTATTAATATAGGATAATAATTCATAACTTATTAAAATAGACATGTGTGATTTAGTCATTAAATTTGTTGCTTGTAGAAATGTTAATCAAAAAGGTATAATCAAGTCAGGCATGACGTTATATACTTTTTTTTTAAACATTTATTTATTTATTAAATATAAGTACACTGTAGCTGTCTTCAGACACACCAGAAGAGGACATCAGATCTCATTACAGATGGTTGTGAGCCACCATGTGGTTGCTGGGATTTGAACTCATGACCTCTGGAAGAAGAGTCAGTGCTCTTAACCACTGAGCCATCTCTCCAGCCCGACGCTATATACTTTTAATCCCAGAACTCACTCTTAAGGCAGATGGGTGTCTGAGTTCCAGGCCAGCCAGGGCTACTTAAATAAACCCTGTCTTTAACAAAATGGAAAAGTATAATTAGGGGTTGGCTATGTACCTTGTTCAGTAAAGGGCTTGCCTAGCACACAGAAAGCCCTGAGTTTGAACCCCAGCACTGCATAAAAGTGACCGTGGTTGTATATGCCTGTAATCCCAGCATGCTCAAGGTGAAGACAAACAGATCAGAAGGTTGAGCTATGTAGCAAGTTGGAAGCCAGCCTAGGCTACATAGGACCCTGTCTGAAATATACACTTAAATGAAATTACTACGTAAGATTCCTGCCGTCCCCCCATCTCTGAGTCAAAGTAGAGGTGCCGTTGTCTCGGGGGGGGGGGGGTCTTGTATCATTGGCTGCCTGGGACTTTCACATGTCTCATAAAGAACTAACTGTCTGAATGGTGATTCTAAATGTGGCTTGTACGCTAGAGTCACCCAGAAGGATGCTTTCCTGAAGAGAAGGAAATGACTTCAGACCAAATGTGGATTGTGTTTTCAGCTCCTGGGTTATTCTAGTTTGCAGCCACCAGTCTAAAGACAGGCACTTTTTATAACTGTCTGCCATCTGTTGAGAGGGGTAGGGCTCTGTTGATGGCACCAGGAGACAGAGTCTAGGAAATTTAAGAAGTAACTATTTGTCTTTGTTACCATTCCTGCCCTCTTGTTCTGGGTTTAATAAAGGGCTTTTTACCTAGCTTTGGTGGTAGAGAAACTAAGAAAAGCTCATAGGAAGGCAGTTGTTGAATAATAGGGTAGTTACATAAAACCTTCAGGTGGCGCCTCCTCCCAAGAACTAGGAAGAAATTTTATGTTTATACACAGTCCTTTCCTTCTGTGAGCCAGCCAGCCACTACTCTCAAGAACTAAGGTTGTTGTGCTTTGAGTTTTTCAAAGTTAGGTGCATAGATTTTTAATTTTGTTCATTAAAGTAGATTCCTGTGAGACTATATCATAAGGGCTTTTCAGCAATATTTCCCTGCCATAGTTCAATATAAGAATACTACATGCCTTGTCCTTTTGAATTTGCATACGAAGGACTGGCCTGCTCAAAAGAATTACTTTTCTCCTAAGAGATGATGACACACCAATCAGAAATAGAAGCATTGGCAGAGGAGAGAGGGAAGTAATCTTTCATAAGGATTTAAAATGCAAAACCATGATAGTCAAGGCTGTCACAGTCTCTTCGGAAGTTGGAATAAAAGCCTCACAAAGACTGCCTTGACAAAACAATCAGAGTAGTTCTGCAAACAACAGTCTAGAAATTTACAGACATCTGAATTACAGTATTTTAATTGGCAGTGGGTGGCATTTATAATTTAAGTCAGTGATTAAGGTCTCAGTAATAACAATTGAACATGTCTGTGCTACATCCACTGTAGGTTTTCAGCTTGCAGCTACATTTTAATCGTGAGTGACTTGTTTTCTTGAGATAAGAAGTTAATAATTATCTGATAAATTTGGGGAATATAAACATTTATAACTGGAGACTAAGCTTAAAGTGCTGAGTTGACATTTGCCTCTAACAGTTGGCTCTGCAGTAATCTGGTCCATGGAGGCAGATAAAAAAGATCAGTAAGTAAAATTCTCAGGACATAACAATTGCTTCTGTTCTAGTGACTATCACAGCGATTTATTTATTACCCTGGCTGCTGATGCGCTGGCTGTCCAGCTGCTCTCCATAGCTTTGCTCTACATTCCCAAGTTCATCAGTAAGAAGCTCAAGGGAAAGAAGCAGCCTCACCTCAGAGCCATCTTCTCCTAGGCACAGCGGTTGGCAGTATCAACAATCTGTTTGCAGAGCCTATTTATAGTTTTAAATTGAGTAAAATACTAAGGGCACTGTTTTGATACTTTGTGGCTTTAAAAAAGCTATTCCAAAGCCTTAGCTTTGTCCTAAGTTCAGTGCTGGGTATTATTAGTGGGGCTAAAGAGATGGCTGGAGATTGGCTGCTCTGCCACAGGACTGGGGTGTGATTTCCAATACCCCCGTGGTGGCTCATAACTCTGTAACTCCAGTCCCTCCTCTGGCCTTCATGAGCACCAGGCCCACACATGATGCACCGACAGACACCCATACACAACACCTCCCTGTACACGTGAGAGGGAAACAGCAGCACTGGGTGCTCGATGCAGTAGGTCTCTTCTATGACATGAACACTGACGAGCTGCTGGGCCGAGAACGCCACAGACGAGGATTTGGATGATGAACCTGTTAAACAGCCTTTTTCTGTAAGTCATCCACAGTTTGAACCCCAGGAACAGTAAGGATTCTGTTATCCTTGAAGAATGCATGTAGGGTTAGAGTCCTAGACCTAAAAGCTCTCTGAGGAGGACTGGTATTTTCATTTTCATCATTGCTGCTTAGATACCTAGGTTTTCAGATTTGGCTTGGTGATTGGGGGTTTTGTTTTGCTTTAAGCATGTCAGTAACTTGATCTTCTGTAGCTGGGGATGACCTCGGTCTGCCGAGGGTGAGGAGTGTGCTGCCCCATCCTGTGTGCGTTTCCCTGGAAAAGGTAAAACGCACTGGGCAGGATGGCACCCAGCTTTATCCTAACACTCCGGGGGCAGATCTCTGGTGGATCTCTGAGTTTAAGGCTAGCCTAGTCTACAGAGTAACTTTTCCAGGACAGCCAGAGCTACAAAAAGAAAACCTGTCTCAGAAAACCAAAAAAAGAAACACACACACACACACACACACACACACACACACACACACACACACACAAGAAAAGCGGGGTGTGGTGGTACAGGATTATAGGCCTAGTGCATATTTGGGGTGAGAACATGCCAAACAGGAATTTGTCATGTAATTGACTTTAGTCTTCAGTGTTGATTTGAACTTTTTTGTTATCTATTCTAAAATCTTACCTTTGAGTCAGACCTTTCTGGCTTGATTGATTCAACACACACACACACACACACACACACACACACACACACACACACACACACACACACACACAGAGAGAGACAGAGAGACAGAGACAGAGAGACAGAGAGACAGAGAGAGACAGAGATATCTATCCCACCGTGTCCAAGTAGAATGTGAGCCATCTTGCTTTATTGGCAGGACTCTGAAGTCCTTTTCCTACAGATCTTCCAGCGTCTCCCCCGCTCCTGAGCTCAGTTTCTCCCATATTCTTCCAGCATAAATTAAAACTGGGGTGAGGCTGCGCTGTAATGCTTAGACTCTTGGTTGGATCCTGGTCTCCGCACTTTCTTTTTCCCCAGTGTGTTCTTTCTCTTAGTTTGTCTTTCGAACCAGAGAAAGCGTGTATCTTTCTAAGTCCTTCAGAGCTGCACATAGGTGTTTTTCTCTATGCTCTTCTTTTTTTTTTTTCTTTTTTTTTTTTCTTTTTCCTTTTCTCTTTTTGCTACCGAGCCAAGCATTCTACCTCTATTCCCAGCCCTTTTGTTATTTTCTAATTTGAGATAGTCTTGCCAAGTTGCCCAGGCTGGCCTTAAATTCACTCTGTAGCCCACACAGCCCTGAACTTTTGATCTTGTCTTGGCCCTAAAGTACCTGGGATTATAGGCCTTGCCTCACTGAGAAAAATCTTGAGGCCGGCTGCAGTTTTCCTCCACAAAGGTTTCATCGCTGGCATGCAGCTGGAGGTTCTTGTCTCCATTGTGAGCTTGTCCTAGGACGTTCAGAGAACATAAGCCTCTTCCTCAGTCTGGGGTTCACAGCGTAGTTCATTGTTAGCTCTGAAGTTCGAGTGCAGTTCTAGAGCCGTTCTCACACTACAGCCATCCCCATGTGCAGGCCTTGCTCTCTGCTGGCCTCTCCCAGGCCACCAAGGCTTTCATTTCCCAGGGAGCTTTGAGACTGACCCTCCTCCAGCAAATCACTCTTTCAATCAAAAGTTAATAGTAATAAACTTAACCAACTGAAGTACATAAATAGAAGCTGTGTATTTTCTCCCTTTTTTATGTGTGTGTACACACACGTGCAAGCACATATTTGTGGAGGCCACCGAACCATAAACTGCCTTTTTTACCTTTTCTTTTTCTTCCTTTGAGACAAGGTTTCTCACTGGCATGGAGCGCTTCAGAAGCTCAGGTATCTGCCCTCCCAACCCTGGGATTACGAGTACTCCCTACGCTGTATGTCTTTTTACCTGCTTCTGGGGGTGGAACTCAGGCTCTCCTGCATTTGCCAACTGAACTATCTTCCCGGTTTTCAGTGCAAAGATCATTTTCTACAAGTGATTAATACCAGGAGGATAACAATGGCATCAAACTACTTTTCAAATTTTATTGACATTTGTTAATTGTACAAAACACTAGGTTTCGTGACAACGTTTCATATATGTCTGGTACATGTTGATCATCTCAAGCCCCTTTTAACATACCCTGCTCCCTCTCCTCCTCCCCTTCATCTACCTTCAGCGCTCCTACTTCCGTGTATTATCTCTAGCTTCCTTTTTTCTGTTGATTGTTGTTGTTATTGTTATTATTACTACTACTACATGTTGTCTTAGGGCTACTGCTGCTGTGATGAAACACCATGATCAAAGCAACTTGGGGAGGAAAGGGTTTATTTGGTTTGTACTTCTGTATTACTGTCATTATTGAAGGAAGTCAGGACAGGAACTCAAACAGGGCAGGATCCTAGAGGCAGGAGCTGATGGAGAAGTCATGGAACCCAGGACCACCAGCCCAGGGATGGCCCCATCCTTCTCAACTTAAGTTCAGATAACTTGGGTTTAAGGTCAGGTTGGCACCAAACGAATGTGTGTGTGTGTGTGTGTGTGTGTGTACATACATCCCAGCTACTGGGTTCGTCTAGTGTTGCTCTTATATAGAACACTGACCACTTGTATTGGATAACCAACCGGTTAGGGGCTCATCCCTGAGGAGGATGTGACTCTGTGTCTCCACGGTCCTCAGTTGCTGTGACCCTTCATGTAGAGGCAGGACTTGGAGATTCCCCATTCGAGCTGCATGTAGGCTGTCATTCAGGTTTTGGTTAGGCAACTCTATATAGTGCTGCAGTTAATGAGTGCAGCTTCTCTGTCACATACAGAAGATACTGTCTCACGTCAGATGTCCTGATCCTGTGGCTTTTCATGGTCTTTCCACTCCCTCCTCTGCCATGTTCCTGGGTTGTGTTGTGAATATATCTGTTGGTGATAGGCATCCCAAGGCCAGTTGTTCTCCAGTTTTGGCCATTTGTAGCTTTTTGTAATGTTCTCCATCTGCCTCAAAAAGAAGCTTCGCTTGTGAGAGCTGAGAGTTGCTTCCCATTCTGATGTGTGTGAAGATGATGTCTTGATTTTATTTGAATAAGAAGTACTTTTATGGTAAAAATTAGAGAATATTATACATGGAAACTTCGAGGACACCTGATGTGAGATAAAATGAAAATGTAGAAAAAATAATTTACTGGCATCAGCGCTGAGTGTATCTACCTTTCTTGTTGCGGAACCTACTTCTATGTACAGTGGTAAAGCATGGGCTGAGAGAGGAGGAGGCTGACTTTGCTCCTCTGCTCTTCACTAGTGCTCCCCAGACTTCCCAGTTGAACCTGCGCTGGAACAAGCTTGTGCCCTAAACTCCTAGAGCATGCAGTTTAATTCATAAACATATCTCACTGTACCTTGATTAATCAAAAACTAAGGAACTGCATGTTAGCTTCTGGGCTAACCAGGAAGAAACCCTCCTTGGGGAGAAATGAATGTGTTACATAAAGCTTCACAAGAGACTGAAAGTGGTTTACAGACCTCTGTTACAACTGTCCTGAACCTGAAAGGTAATGGGAGTCCCTGCCAGAGGCCTGATGGTGTGAGACTTTAAGTGAGGTTTCAGGTGACTCAGACTATTTCCAAATGATTTCTTTCCAGATGCTGAGTTGATACCTTTCTTTTGTTTTTGCCTACAGATTGAATATGAAAGGAAGAAGAAAGAAGATGGAAAGCGAGCTCGGGCAGACAAACAACACGTCCTAGACATGCTGTTCTCAGCCTTTGAGAAACATCAGTACTATAATCTTAAGGACTTGGTGGACATCACAAAGCAACCTGTGGTATGTATACATTTCTAGTGATCTTTAAGTATACCAGACTTTATTAGCATATCACTAGTGAGGAGAAACGTGATCAGGTTCACATTCACTCTGCTAATGACAGAGTTTATGTCAACAATCAGAAAACAGATTTTTTTTTTCCCCCAGAGCTGGGGACCGAACCCAGGGCCTTGTGCTTGCTAGGCAAGCGCTCTACCACTGAGCTAAATCCCCAAGCCCCAGAAAACAGATCTTAACATAGCTTTATCTTTCGAACATCCACTTCATTACTTTAGATTTAAAATACATGTAAGAGCTATTAAAATGGCTCAATTTGTAAAGGCACTCGGTTCAAATGCTGATGATGCCCAGAGCTTTCTGTGGAAGCAGTAAACCCACTCCTGGAAATTGTCTTCTGACTGCTACACACACAGCCAGGCACTTATGTGTGCGAGCATGTTTGCACACATGATAATGTTAGAGCCTGGAGAGGTGGTTCAGTGGTTAAGAGACTAGTTGCGGGGCTGGGGAGTTAGCTCAGTGGTAGAGCGCTTGCCTAGGAAGCACAAGGCCCTGGGTTCGGTCCCCAGCTCCGAAAAAAAGACCAAAAAAAAAAAAAAGAGAGAGAGACTAGTTGCTCTTCTAGAGGACTCAGATTTGACTCCTTGCACTCACTATCTTAACATCAATCTGAGATCTGTTAAGCAATTTGCAGTCTTTTTAATTTTTGCTAAAATGCCCATGATTCAGTATTCGCGATTCAGCTAATGACTTAATTCCCTTTGGCAGTACAGCCTGAGAAACAGCATCCATGCTAGATTAAAATATTTTTAAAGAATACTTTGTTAACAAGCTGTATTTCTTCTGGTTATAATGAAGTCTACCTTTGTTATTTTGTATGTAAATATGCCTACAGGAAAGACTTTCCCAGACAATGAGCGCAGATGATGTATTCCTACAGAATGAAATGTACACACAGTTAGACAGGGAAGTAGGCAGAGTAGAGAGGGGGGCATTCTAGTAATGGTAGGGAAGCAAGTTCCTCAGTCCTTGTTCTTAACACAGGGTATTGGGCTTATTTGCTTCACATTGAAGGAAGGGGTTTATTAGAATGTCTATCTGGAGTAGATAGGTACTCAGGGGCTCCAATAAAAAGATCCCAAAATCAAGGCCAGGGTGGAGTATATAATACATATGTGGTCTGTCCCCAAAAACTGATTCAGTTCAGACTGTTGTTGCTGCTACTTCACTTCACTCTTTGTGTGGGGATGTTTTGCCTGCATGTGTGTCTGTGCCTGGGGAGGCCAGAAAAGAATATTGGATGCTGGGAATTGAACCCAGGTCCTATGAAAGAGAAGCCAGTGCTCTTAAACACTGAGCTAACTCTCCAGCCCTGGTCAGATAATTATTATGTTGTGGTACTTAGTGAGGTTTTTGTACTAGATCTTCTTCACTAATGATCTAGAGTGGACCTCAGGCGATCTAACTTAATGAGTGTGTGCAGACATAGATTTTCCAGAGAACAGATGGTAGCTTGTATCAAATTCTTGTCTGATGTGGAAAGGAAGTCTGCTGTATGAGAGAGTCATTTAGAGGCCACACTACCTCAGCAGCCAGATCCTTTTTGGAGAGGAGGTCTTGTCATGTACCTACTGACACTTGCCCTTTTGCCCAGACTAGCCTCAAGTTCCTGTGTCTCCTCCCTTGGCCTTCTGAGGGCAGGTTTGTGCCAGCTCTGCTTCTTCACCCACAGCAAATCCTTGACAGTATTGCCACGCCATTACTCTGCACACTACCCTTTCCAGTGCCACTGTTCTCACACTCACACACCTCCCCTTACCCTCTCTCCTCTCCTACCTCTCTCCCGCCCCTCTCCATCTCTTACACATCCCATCCCGTGCTGCTCTGAATTGGAATGGCCCCCATAGACTCAGGTACATAAGTGCTTGGTCCATAGGAGGTGGCACTATTAGGTGTCCTTTTTGAAGGAAGGGTGTCACTGTGGGGCAGGCTTTGAGGTCTCAGATGCTCAAGCCAGGCTTGGTGTAGCACACAGTCTCCTGCTGCTGCCTGCAGATCAAGATGTACAACTATTAACTCCTTTTTCAGCACCATGTCTGCCTCATTCTGCCATGCTTCCTGCTGTGACATTAATGGACTAAACTTCTGAACTGGTAGCCAGCCCCAATTAAATATTGTCTTTTATAAGAGTTGTCTTGGTCATGGTGTCTCCTCAGAGCAAAAAAAAAAAAAAAAACTAAGACACACCCCCCCACCCCACTTTCTTGCCATCTTGCTGCCTCACTTATATACATACCTAACTTGCCATCAGACTCCAAGTCTTCTATCACAGCTCTGCAGTTCTGGGGCTACTACCATACTCACCTCTAGTAGTCTTCTCTTTTTTTCTGTTCTATTTTCTTGCTAAAAACTTTCATTTCTGCAAGCAAATTTGCTTATCATGGAAACTACCCTAGGGTGCTCTTTCTGACATATATCATAATATATAGCTTACGTAGATAACCAGAACAGTAGAAGTTTCTCAAAAGTTAAGCCACTTTGAAAAGGTCAAACTTTATAACCTGATACAAAGTCAGGAATTTGATATCCCTTAAACTGGATGTTTGTATGTGATTCAGTTTTTAGCTTTTTTTTTACTCTCTTTAAAATGTGAAACATTTGGGGGTTGTAGGGATGGCTTCGTGGTTAGAGTGCTAGCTGTTCTTCCAGGGGACCAAGGTTTGATTCCCATTACCACATGACATCACATAACCATCTAGAACATGGGGATCCAGTGTTCTCATCTGGCTCTCATGGGTACCAGATATGCACAGACAGGCAGGCAGGCAGGCAGGCAGACCACTCACCTACATGTAATAAAATAATAATTTAAAAGTGATAATAAAAATAAAATATGAAACATCAGAGGAAACCTGTTATTTCTCCCCAGGACTTGGTGAAGTTTAGCATTTGCTGTGCTTTGTCTAGTATTCCTCCATGTATAGAAACACACATAACATTTCCTTTAAAAATGCAAGCCATCGAAAAGTTAAATAGTACCCTTGAAACATGAAACTGCCGAGGGAACCCTGAGAGCTGACACACTGCTTCTGGTGCCTCCCCTTTACCAATGGATATTTGTGTTAATGTCATAGATTATAGCTGAGCCTCATTTCCTTGAGCTTTATCCTCCTGGGTATATTTATAATTTTGTCTGTGTGGATGCACATTTAGAAGTTTGAGGATAATCTGGGAAATTAGTTCTGTCCACCATGTAGGTTCAGTGAATCAAAATGAGATCATCAGGCTTGCTACAGACACCTGTACCACTGAGCCATCCCACCAGCCCCCACCCCACCCCCCCGTGGATCACATTTTAATTCATAATAGACAGTTGGATAATTGGCATGCGGTTTGAGACTCGGGAAAAGCCAGTGCAACTTTGTGCCCATACTTACATAGTCCTGCCCAACAAACACTTGCTTCTTTGCAAAGTTGGTGCTCCATAAACAAAGCAGTTACAGCACTGTATCAGCATTTGGGTGGGGTTGGCCTAGGACTCGTGGTTCATTTCCATATAGGCCTAAGTAAAGATCTGAGTAAATAAAGATCTGCAGAAATGGTCAGTGGCTAAGAGCCCTGGTTGTTCTTCCATAGAACCCAGGTTCAGGTCTCAGCACCCACATGGCAGCTCACAACTTTAGGTCCAGGGGATCCAGTGCCCTCCTCTAGCTTCCAAGGGCACCGGGCTTGTATGTGATGTACATACATAGATGCAAGCAAAGATAGGCCTACAGTGAAAATAAATAGATTTGGGGCTGGAGAGGTGGCCGTGATTAAGAGTACTTGTGCTCTTCTTGGTGTCCTAGGTTTGATTCTCAGTACCCATATGCTGGTTCACAGTGTCTGTAACCAGGTGGGCATACATACAGACCAAATACCCATAGACAGAAGATGAAACAATCTTTCTTTAAGGATTTGAGTAAATATAATTTAAGTGAAATTTGTAATCAAGAGTATATAGTGTCTCTCCAAGGATAAAATAGCTAGAGAACTTGAAATAGTCTGCATCTTTCCCAACAAACCTAAAAGTTTTCAAGCATATCCTACAAGGAGTCTGTGAACTGGTGGTGATTTTCAATTACAAGGAATAGAAATACAAACTAGCATCAACAAAAATAGGATCCATTGCCTCACGTTGCAGTAAAGTTCCAGAACATGGCTTTAGAGATAGCTTGAACTAGTTACTAGTATTTTCTAGATAGAACTGTTCCTTCCACTTTGTTCATCTTTTTTGTTGTTGTTGTTGTTGTTGTTGTTGTTGTTGTTGTTGTTGTTGTTGTTCCTTTATAAGCAGAGACTTGCCTATTAGGGTAGCCAAAATGGCCTTGTGGCAGCTAACAGCTGCTCAGAGATCTACCCTGGTTATTCCTGTAAAAGCCCCAGGGTGGGTCCTAATGTATTCAGTAGGAGTTGCCTGTCTATTTCTGGACCAGTCAGATCAGGCTAGGAAATGCTCTAGGCTCCCAAGACCCGCTGGTCTCCTTCCCCGTACTGTCTAATCAGTAGTGATTTCAGGTATAATGTAGTCAAAGTAGAACTCAGGAGAGGGAAGGGGTAGCTGCTGTACTTTACAGTTTATGCATGTGGAACCACTGGATATCATTCCTCAGGTGCTACCCTTTGTTGTTCTTTGACACATGGTCTCTCAGTGGCCTGGGCTTTCAAATTAGTCTTAGGTAGCTGACCAGCAAGCCCTACCTGTCTCTGCCTCTCCTGTGCTGTGACTACAAGCACACCCTTCCATGCCCTTTGTGACAAGGGTTCCAGGGACCACACTTAGGACATCGTGCTTGCTTGGCAAGCAGTTACTGACTGAGCCATCCCTACAGTTCCAGAGCAGAACTTGATTTCTGTACCTCACAAGCCTGTAGTAAGTGACAGTCGCACCCAAGTTGCTCAAGCCAGGTGGAAATCCCTGTCATCTGGCTACAAATCCTGGCCTGTAGGTCTCCCGCTTCGGTTCTTAAAATAAAGATAGCATAGAGACAGCTGATTTCTACCCAACAGGCCCAGGGCAGTGCTGCGGCTTGGACACAGTTGTCCTAACCTCAGCTGAAGAGGAAACGCATTATTGTGTCCTGATGTTTATTCCAGCACATAGATAGATCTGTGGACAGTGAGGAGGGAAAATGTGGGTTTGGTTTTTTCTCAGTATGAGATTCCTGTCTGCCTCTTATGTAGTGTCAGTGATTATGTGTGTCATTGGCTGTGCTCAGCTGTACAGAAAGTAGAGCACAAGCTTGCTGTTTGCTTCTTCAACTCCTGGTCCCAAAGGGAACGTGGGTCTGCTAATAGTTAACACTGATTCCAATGCACTGTCTAATAACTGCTGTGTGTTACCATGCACATTCTGTCTTCTCTGTCTCATTTCATTCCTTTGTCTCTGTTCTTAATTGTTTTCAATTCCTATTCCTTCAGTTCTTGAAGTTAATATCAATGATGCGAGATTTTCCAATAGACTGTATTAATTGATAATCCTCCTTTTTTTTTTTTTTTGGTTCTTTTTTTTGGAGCTGGGGACCGAACCCAGGGCCTTGCGCTTCCAAGGTAAGCGCTCTACCACTGAGCTAAATCCCCAGCCCGATAATGCTCCTTTTTGAGAATAATTATTTCTGATTCATGAAGAGGAGTCGTAATTAAAAGTTTTAAAATAGGAAATGTTGCACTAAGATAAATATCTGTTGAATGTAAGTAGGTAAGTTTTAAATACATTTACAAAATTCTAAATTTTTTTTGAGTAGAGATTTTGGGTTTATTTCTTTTTATTTTATTACCATCATTATTACTTGTGGTAGAAATATAGTTTATTAAGGAAGAGAAATATATGATTAAAAATGGAAGCAGCTGGAGTACTGGTCAGTGGACTTAAAAAGCCAGCATCTAGATGGTGTTTGAGGCAGGATCCCATAGCTCCGGTTGGTCAGGAGCTGGCTGAGGCTGGGTCTGACCTGGAGCACCTGCTTCTGGGGCTTGGCCCCTCAGCTCTATCCTGGCCCTGCTTTAACTTGGCTTTTTGAGGCAGGGTCACACTAGGCTGCCCAGACCTGGAACTGTAGCTCTTCTGCCCTTGACCTTGATGTGCCCTCGTCTGTCCTTCCTGAGGTTAGGATGCATAGGCATGTGCCAGCAGGCCCAGCTTCTCGTTGTTTCTGGTTTTCTGTGGGGTTTTTCCTTACCTCATTTGTGAATGAGGTCATATTTTAAGATAAATTTAGTAACATGCCCAAACAATTCAAGCTTATATAGAAGTAGCTACATGGGTGTTAGTATTGAGCACAGATTCCAAGAAACAAAATTGTGGATTATTTATGTGCAAAAATGTAAGTGGAATTTTCCTGTAACTGGTAACCCAGAGTAAAGTGTGTGTGCCTATTCGCACAGAGACCAGAAGAGAAGGTATCCAATCCCTTGGACCTGACATTCATTCATATGGTTGTGAGCTACCATAATATAGGTATTGGGAACTGAACTTGGGTCCTCTGGAAGAGCCGCCAGTGTTGTTACTGAGCTGCTGCTGCGTCTTCACTCACTTTTAAAGAATAAAATAAAATTGCCCTCTGCTGGTTTTTTTCTTTTGTTTGTTCGGTTTTGGTTTTAGTTCCCAAACAAGCTGGAAAGGTGAGTTTTCAGGCTTGCTGTCCATATGGAAACAGTTTTCTTCAAGAAAGAGTTTTGTTTATGTTGGACTCTGTTCAAGAAGCATTAGCAGCAAAGAGAAGCAGCAGCCAGGGCTCTGCATCCGGGCCTCCCAGTCTCACCTCAGCTGACTGAGCAAGTCTGCTGCAGCACCAGGCAGCCTTGTTCCTAGAATGGAGCTCTCCGTAACTTTAATTATTGATAACATGCAGAGCCACACACTTAAACTGCTGGGCTGGAAAATTAATTTTTCTCTCTTTTTTCATTGTGTAGGCCAGACCAGGCCAGCCTTGAACTCAGTGAATAGTTTAGACTGGCCTCACACATGGCTTCCTGCCTGCCTCAGCCTCCTGAGTGCTGGGAGTGTAGATGCTTGCCAGCACATGAAGTTTCCTTTCATATCATTCTTCCTAATTTAAGGCCTTTGTTTGCGGAATGGCCTCCGTATGGAACTGTACAGATCAGGGCACTTTAGTATATTGACAGTCACAAAGTGTCACCACAGTTACCTTCAGAGCAGTGTCACATAAACCCCGTTCCCCAAAGTCCCCTATCCATTAGCAGTCACCCACCCCCAAATCCTAGGCAACTTCGGATCTGCTTTCTGCCTTGACACATTGTCCTGAGTAAGAATTCATACTCTACTATTTTTCAAAATAAGTGCTGTTTTCTCTTTTATTAAGACTTGACTTGGGGCTGGGGATTTAGCTCAGTGGTAGAGCGCTTGCCTAGCAAGCAAAAGGCCCTGGGTTCGGTCCCCAGCTCCGAAAAAAAGAACCAAAAAAAAAAAAAAAAAAAAAAAAAAAAGACTTGACTGAGTGGCTGGAGAGATGGCTCAGTGGTTAAGAGCACTGACTGCTCTTCCGGAGGTCCTGAGTTCAAATCCCAGCAACCACGTGGTAGCTCACAACCATGTGTAATAGGATCCAATGCCGCCTTCTGGTGTGTCTGCAGACAGCTACAGTGTACTCATATAGAAAAAAATAAATAAATCTTAAAAAAAAAAAAACTTGACTATCTGTTTTCCAGGGGTTATGGATTTCAAGTATATATAATCTTGTTTTTGTTCCCAAATTTAAGCCATTAGAGCCCAAGTTTAGGCTGTTACATATACAAGTAACTATTCCAGTATTGTCTTCAATACTGTCTTCAACCAAAGTTAAAGGAGCCACTTCTAATCCCAGCATTCTGGAGGCAGAAGCAGGAGGTGTGCTTGAGTCTAGCAAGAACAAGCCAGGGCTATTCACTGAAGCATTGTTTCAAAATTAAAAAGAAAGTGAACTTTATCTGAACCTTTCAGACCTGTGGGCTTTTGTCACTGCCAGACAGATGAGGCTGTTTCAGTACACAGATATTAATGCAGTAATTATCTGGTTTTTCAGGGTTTGAATAAAATGTAGAGTCAGGCAAGGCTTTATTCTTTGACCATTTCCTTACCCATCTGTCGGCTGGTCAGAGTTTTCAAAGGCAGAAATACAAGCAGTGGGAACGCAGAGAAGACACAGGAATAGGGGTGGGGACAGCAGTGAGGAGGAAAACAGAAAACCGCAGACCCATGCTGCACAGAAGCCCCCAGTACCACCTTCCCTCTCCTGTTCACAGTTTATTCTGTCTGAAATAGTGGGAGCATCTGGCCCTCTCTCACTGTTTACTCCTAATGTGTACTTTGTTTCTTAATGAGCAAGCTTGTGCCTCAGAGTCACTAACTGCTTCATTAGTAAGTCCTTTGTTCTCTCCACAGCTCTGGAAGGAGTCAACTTACTTGCACAGAAAATTCTGTCTGTAACACCCTTTCTCTTGTGGTACCCCATAATAAGAGACACATTCCCATGTGCCATCTGGGGCACACATATTGGACACTTGGTTTAAGCTTTTAGGGCCAGCTTTGTGACTAGATGCTAAGTGGGGTCTATAATTAAGTAACTGAAAGCATTAGGAGTGCTAATGTCTCCCTGTCAGAGCTGTTCTTAATCAAGTTCAGTTGATTTATTATTATGTAAATAATGCTTATCACTGAAATGTCTGACGAAATGCACATCAGTCCTCTCGGGTTGGCAGAGCTGGAGAAGAATAAAACTGCATTGGGCGGGCTGGGGTGGTAGTCAGCAGAGGAACTAAATCACAGGCTGCTTGCACCTTGTCCTCGGTGGTCAGGAATCCATTGGCCGATCCCAACTCCTTAGTCACCACAATTCTATCTTGTGCCTCAAATACAAAGCCTGTCCTGATCCTCTGGCCCCTGTGGTCAGGTGCACTTAGCTGCATCCTTAACAGACGCTGTGGCATTTTGCTCTGCCATCGGTTGCCTCCCTTTGATGAAGCACTGAGGCTGAACCAGTGTTAGAATGATGTGCAGCATTATGACCCACACGCTCATGAGAAACCTCAAGTCCATGTGACACAGAGCTCTACCTGTTCCTGGCGTCCTCTCTGAAATGCAGGTACTGAGGTGAGGAAGCAAATTGGAAACATGCTTGTTTTTAAGTGTGCTTCTTTCTGCACGGAATTGCTGTCAGCTGACATGATCTGGTGCCTATCCTCAAAGAACACCTGTACAGGTGGGGCAGGGGCAGGGGCAGGGGCAGGGGCCCCTCGGTGCCCCCACCACACGCTATGTAGGTGGCTCTCACTGTGCCTGCCTGGGCTGTTTTGCAAGGAAGACTGAAGAAGACATAGTCAGTGCTGGAGTAAATACTGGGATGGATAACAAAGGGGTACAAGATTAACAATTTTTGGGGCTGGGGATTTAGCTCAGTGGTAGAGCGCTTACCTAGGAAGCACAAGGCCCTGGGTTCGGTCCCCAGCTCCGGAAAAAAGAACCAAAAAAAAAAAAAAAAAAGATTAACAATTTTCAGCCCTCATAAAACTTTAATATTTCATCTCAGTGTTATATGATCAGATATACTTTGTTGCATACAACTACAACACAATATTTCATAATTAATAATGTCAGGTTCACACTGAGAAAATGAAGTTCACTCACTTTGTTCCTCAAACTGGTCACTGCCTATCCCAGAGGGAAAACTCTAAAAAGTTCCAGAAGTAAAAAGAATTGGATTTCCTGGAGCTCACTTCCACAGACCTTCTTAGCCCTCCCCAGTCTCTGCTGCCTGCCGTCAAGCATCCCTACTCAATCAAGTAGGGCAGGTGTGGGTGACTACAGGGAGGCTGGCAGTACACAGTTTAAGATGAGAGACATGGGAAGAGATAAGGCCCTGAAGTCAGTCTAAGCACAGAAAGCCAGAACTGGGTTATTGCAGAAACGTTGGGGGAGGGGTGCTGTCGTGGAATGCTGGGCAGTGTGAATGCAATTCTGGGAAGTTGAAATAACTGCTGAAGAAAACTGTTCAGCAGAAGTGACATTGAAACCTAAACAGAAAGGATAAAAATAAAAAGGTCAGATACAAGGAGCAGGGCAAGCATTTGAGGGAGGAGACCCCTAGCATGCATACCCCAGAAGCAAGTAGATAGAGAATGGCAGGTGGGGGAAGGGCAAGCCAGAGTGGATGGCCCAAAGGAATTTGAGATGAGACTTGCAGGCCAGGAGGGACAACTTTGAAACAGCTCACTGTTGTCTATTGTGCTGGGTAGCTTTATGTCAGCTTGACACAAGCTGGAGTCATCTGAAAGGAGGAAGCCTCAATAGGGAAAGCCTCCATAAGATCTGGCTGTAGGGCATTTTTAAATTAGTGGTTGATGGGGGAGGGCCCAGCCCATTGTGGGTGAAGCCATCCCTGAACAAGTAGCCCTGAGTCCCCCCCCCCCCCCCCCCCCCGGAGCTGGGGATCGAACCCAGGGCCTTGCGCTTGCTAGGCAAGCGCTCTACCACTGAGCCAAATCCCCAACCAGTCCTGAGTTCTGTAAGAAAGCAGGCTGAGCAAGAAATGGAGAGGGAGACCGTCAGCAGCCCCTCCATGGCTTCTGCATCAGCTCTGCCTCTAGCTTCCTGCCTTGTTTGAGTTCCTGTCCTGACTTCCTGCAGTGATGGACTAAGATGTGGAAGTGTAGTTAACCCTTCCCACACCCCCACCCCACCCCATCTTTGGCCATGGAGTTGCATAAGTATTATAAGTATTAGCTCTACTGGGAATTTCTGGACATGTTTTCCACTGTTGCTGCCGCGTCTTCCTTTCTAAACACTGTGCCCACTCCTTGCTAAGCTGTTTGGTTTGGTTGAAGTAAAGTGTCTTTAGTTGTGGTTTGAAACATCCTAAAAATGAAGGAAATTTGAGGACAGCACCCTGCAGAGTTGTGGCTGGTCCATGCTGTGGTGCTTCGTGTTACATTACCGAAAGAAAGGGGCGTGCATGGGAACAACCAGTCTGTAGAGTGAGGACTTTGTCCTTCTGTTGTGAGCCTAGCCTCTCACGGCTAAACCATCTCTCCATCCCAGTGAAGACTTTCTTACTGTTTCATGTTGAACACTTTGCTGGCTTTCCATTTTCTGACCAAGATTATAGATAAGCACACAACTTGAAGTTAGGAGCTGCTTCTCTCTGGGCTCAGAAACGCTCCTGCTGATTGCTGTTTGTGTTCAGGCCACTGCTGTGTGATTGTTTGTGCAACAAGATCCGAACAGCCTCACAATGACCCATTCTTTGGAATTTTACAAAGATGTCATTCTTGGCACCTAATCTGCGAGTCATTTGTGCCTAACCCATCATTTTCCATTTATGAGTCCAGTTTAATTAGAAGTAGTTTATGAGCAGTGTCCCATTTTCAAGTGTAATTTGAAGTGGCAGATGGCAGCCGTGCACATTACCTGCCTGCCCGAGCCTTTGTGCTTACTCATTCACACTCATGCCTTCAGCAAAGCCAACTATAGAAGGTGTGGGAGACAGGCAAGCCGCCTGGGCAACCCAGGCCTCAGTTGGTTGCTGCCACCTGCTGGGGCCTGTTTGCCAGAAGGCTGTCCAGTAGATAAGCAGTCCCAGGACCTCACTGAATCTAGTTTCTCAGCTGTTAAGTTTCTAGAAGACAAGCCTGGTGAGAGTGGTGCGTGCCTTTAACCCCAGGACTTGGGAGGTGGAGGCAGAGGCAGGCTGATATCTGTGAGTTCCAGGTTTCAGGACAGCCAAAGCTACATAGTGAGACCTTGTCTCAAAAAGAAACAAGCTTCTAGATGGCAGCCTATCTATGGGTTAATGGATTGTGCTGCATTATTTCAAATCAGCATAGGTAGGGAATTGACTATTTGGTAACATGTGGTGTCCTGTTGTGTCGAGGTTCAGAGAACAAAGGATATCAAGGGCTCAGAAATCCTGGAATATTAGAGAGCTGTAACAGCCTCAAAGCAGAGGTCTTGGATCTTCAGAATCTGCTAGGGCCTTGGATGGAGAAAGGAAGAACACAGATTTGAGCTCAGTCTGGACAGCTTAATGAGACCATGACTCAAAAAAAAAAAAAAAAAAAAAAAACAAGGACAGGTTTGGGTCTGGTGGCACTTGGAGGCAGAGCCAGGGAGATCTCCACTAGTTTAGGGCAAGCCTGGTCTACATTGAGAGTTGCAGACCAGCCTAGGCTGTATTGTCAGACCCTATTTATAAAGGAAGGGGTCATAGTGGCAAACACCTTTAATCCCAGTACTCTGAAAGCAGAGGCAAGTAAATTTCTGAGTTTGAAGCTAGTTGGTTTACCTAAGAAAGTTCTTGGCCAGCCATGGCTACAGAGTACAATCCTGTCTGTATACCCATGCATGCCTTCATGCACACACAGGAGTTTGCTGAAGATACATACATAATGTGGTTTGGGTGATAGTGCATTCAGTGCAAATATTATCTAGGCAGGAGCTCCTCGACCATTAGTGCCTCTCCTTTCAGTGAATGACATATCCTCCTGCAGTGAGAGGAGTCATCTTAATCTTGTGACTGTCTTTGAAGCATATATTCAGAAGTTAGGTTGGTTGGGTTTTTTATGGCAGAACACACTTGTGAATAACTAGCTTTCCTTTCTCTTCTGAGGTCACTGTCATTTGTATTAGTAAGTTTATAGTGGGTGCTTCCGTGGGTTTTGTAGTACAGTCAGCATAGTCCTAATTTCCAGGACTCCAGTAATCATTTGTAAGCAGGTTCTGGGGACACAGAATAATGTGAGCCAAACACGAGGAGCCTGCACCCTCATAGTTCTTGGTCTTCTCCCTGCTTTAGCAGGCCCAGGCAACACAAAGGTAGTACCTTTCCTTTTTCCACAGGAAACTTGTGTTTGAAGACCCATCTTAGGTCAGATGGGGTGTGGCTCATAATTTTATTCCCAGCACTCAGAAAACAGGACAGTCAGGCTGGAGAGATGGCTCAGCGGTTAAGAGCACTGACTGCTCTTCCAGAGGTCCTGGGTTCAAATCCCAGCAACCACATGGTGGCTCACAACCATCTGTAATGGGACCCGATGTTCTCTCCTGGTGTGTTTGGAGACAGCTACAATATACTTCTATATAATAAATAAATCTTTTGAAAAGAAAACAGGGCAGTTGAGGCCTGTCTTTAAAGAAAAACACATCTTATAGAAGTAGGAATTCTAGATGCTTATCATATGCTTGCTTCTTAACTATTATTTCCCGTCCCTACAGTGTGTGTCATTTGTGTGGATGCTCATTAAACTGCTGATTAACTCAGTCTGTGGACTGAGTCTGTTAAGTCACTGAAATCAAATCAGACTGCCCTCTATTGAATTCAGTAAACATTGAGCAGCCATTACTGTATATTTTCCGCTAGATTCCTCTCTATTCGGGACTTCCAGGCCTTTGATGCACATGCTTGTATATTTAGTGAAGTACACATTGTAGAATCAGAAAAACTGTTGAACCTTTTCATAGAAACCCCACTTGGGTTTCAAGGGTGCTAGTTTTTGTTACTGCTGAGTATTTAGTGTATGTCACTGTCAGTATTATTTCCTGCCTTGATAATCTCATCTGTGGAGGGTTTTTATGATTTTGGTTTTGGTTTTTAGGGATACCTGAAAGAAATCTTGAAAGAAATCGGCATTCAGAATGTAAAAGGAATTCACAAGAATACGTGGGAGCTGAAGCCAGAGTACAGGCATTACCAAACAGAGGAGAAGAGCGACTGAGAGAAGCGTGTGCAACAGTTACAGGCAGATCTCTGCCACCACACGCTGACTGCCTGCCCACCCTGACAGGACAAAGACAACTGAGTCTGTCTGCCATTCCTCAGTAAACTGTTAAAGCTGGGACTCCAAAAGGTTTCTAAGTGTTTTTTGAAGAGAAAGATATTATTTATAGACTAGACTTGTGTTAAGCCATAGCATTCAGCAGGCATGCTGACAACACATACATGTGTCTGACACTCAGGAGACTGAGGCAGGCAAAGGGTGAGTGACTTTGAGACCAGTCTGGAATACACAGCAAGACCCTCTCCCATAAAAGGAAAACATTACAGTATGGGTAGGGTCTGGGGTTACAACTGCCTCTGTTCCCACTGGTTAGCTTTGCAAGTGTAAATGGGACATTTCCTAAATGAAATTGTATCTCTGAGGAACTAAGGTAAGAATGGAGAAAGTGGGGGGAGGGAAACTATTAAAGGAACAGAGTTGAAGTTCCTTTTTCTGAAACTGAAGAGGGAACTTGTCCCTCCCTACAGAGGTAATATTTTACCTTCAAACATACGTAAATAAAGAGATCTGTTCCCTTTGTACTAAGTGGCAGCTTTTATCACTGGTGCCTAACCCTTGTGGTACTGGAAAGAGAAACAGTCAAAACTCGAGACAGTTACTGTCCCATCTGGAGAGCTGGCTCGTGGTTACGGGCACACACTGCTCCTGCAAAGGATATGAATTTGGTTCCCAGCAGCCAAGTCAGTTTCTTTCTCAGCTGTCTATACTCCAGCGTCAAGGGATCCTTGCCTTCTTAGGTCTCCACAGGTTTCCACACATACGTGTCCATACATTCACACAGACACATGAATGAAACTAATTTTTTTTTAAAATCTCTTAAAATAACAATTGATAATTAAGTACCTTTCCAACTTCAAGATGCATCTCTAACCAGATATAAGCTCCCTGGAGACTGGCTTTGGCCTGGGATTTTTACTTCCCACTGTCTAGGCAAGGCTGACCCTTTGCTATCAGATTCTATTGCCAACTGAATCGGGGCTGTTAGGTGGTGCACTGAGATGGCAAAGGCAGGTGCTGTTCCCTAGAGCCTCAAACGCTCTCCGCGCTGTCCTCAGCTGAGCGGATGGAAGCAGCACGTGTATGGATGAGTTTCCTCAGGACGACGAATGTCATGTGGTAAAGAATGTGAAGCAGATGCCCCAACAAAGCAAGTACAAAAAGAAGACGCACATTTCATCCTCTGCGTCCGGATGCCTGCAGCCAAGCGGTTCAGATGCCAAAAATATAAGCAAATGCTGTGTAGTTAAAGCAAGGAAAAAACTTTTCACTAAGAGAAGGGTCTTGCCACATTATTTGCTCTTGGTAGCATGTCATCAGAATTCCGAGGTTGAGTGCTGCTGTTCTGAGAAAGATGCTGTCTCTGTCCGCCCCCTGTAAACTACAGGTCTGCCTAAGGAAGGCAGTCCTAGTCACCACCCACCCTCGGCTGCCTTACCTGCCTCATTCTGGTGTCAGAGCCAAATGTGTCTGCCCCTTGTCTCCTTTTTAAAATCTTTTTAAAATCTATTGTTTGACGGTTTCATACATTTATTCATTGAACACATCCATTCCAACTTTCGTCCCCCTCCAATTCTTGATAACTGGAAGCCTAGTGTCCAGAACCCACGGGACAGTGTGAAAAGAACTGCAGAACTGAGCGTGCTGGGTACCTGCCACGTGCTTGGTAAATTATACAGCATGTACCTTCCTGCAGAGCTTGCCGTTCTGTTCTGAGATGCTTCCCTGAAACATAAGGGTGCTGCCTCTGTCAGAGTTTGCTTTATAGATTCTAGTAGCGTCACGATCTCATTAATAGAACATCCAGTTGGACATTACACTGGACTCTTGATGGGCTTACCTCTGGGTTACCCTTTTGGTTTCTCTGTGTCAGCCACACAGCCTGTTAGCTACCTTGCTACTCATCCAGTCAGTGAGAATTATTCCAAAGCCTGACTTGACTTCCCATAAATATCCTGGAATAGCTGGACTTCCCAGAGACAACCCAGCCCTGGGGAGGGAACACAGAGTCAGGGTCACAGCAACAGGAAAGGGATGAGCAGAGCCCTTCCACCAGCATTGCTGGGTGTAACCTAAGGAGCCTTTGTTAACTGGATGGAAAGAGAAAAGAATGGTGGGTTTGATGGGACAGCAGCAGGCTACCATGTGGATCCTTTGATGGTCTGCTACTAACTAGACATCCTCTAGATGACAGGGGTGCCATGCCCAGGACACAGCTGGGACATTAGTGGGCACTCACTCAGCTCAGATGAGGACCTCCAAAGAAACTTCACTGTGGCACAAACATGTTCCCAATATGTTCTTCATATAAAAGATTTCTATCAAAACTAACGAGATCTCTCAGAACCAATAACAAACTGTATGGTTTTAAGTGGGCAGTAATACAAACATGCGTTTCTTGACGGGTTGGATCAGTAGCTCATGAAGAGCTGTCCCAACAATCGGTGGTCACTGGAGAAACAGAACATGTTTCATGGAGAAACATGGCCCATGCCTGCTAGGATAGACAACTTCTGTGGAAAGCTGACTCTCTGGGGCTAGTGAGCAAGGAGAGTAACCAGAACTCACACACACGATCCTGAATGATGCAGGGCTTGAACAACATTTTAGAGTCTTCTTACAGACTTAGACATGCAACCCAGCAGTCCCCCTACTGGAAGAGTTAGATACATGTTTAAGAAGGGACGGGCTGGAGAGATGACTCAGTGGTTAAGAGCACTGACTGCTCTTCCAGAGGTCCTGAGTTCAAATCCCAGCAAACACAAGGTGGCTCACAACCATCTGTGATGGGATCTGATGCCCTCTTCTGGTGTGTCTGAAGACAGTGACAGTGTACTTACATACATAGATAATTTTTTTAAAAGAGGGGGGGTTTCCAAGCATGGTAGTACACACCTTCAATCCCAACACTTGGGAAGCAGAGGCAGGCAGATCTATGAAATTCCAGGACAGCCTGTTCTACAGAGTCAGTTCCAAGACAGCCAGGGCTACACAGAGAAATCCTGTGTGGGTCGGGGGTGAGGTGGAAGTGGGATTAGAGGAGGGAAAGCGCTTAGGTGTGTGCCAGACACTAAACATACTGCCAGATGGTCACATGGTCGGCTCTTCCACAGCGAAGACAAGGAGCTAATGCAGTTGGATCATCCCTGGGCCATTTGATGTGGCCTCCTACTGTGCACTTTCCACCTGGCCTCTGCAAGAGGAGAACCGAAGGAGAAAGCAGGCCCCTGTTTGCATGGGAGACATTCTGGGGCTACCACAAAGACATGGGAACTTTGGGTAATGAAAATGCTGATTGCTTTCATGATTTTGTGATGTGTATGAAATTTTGATCTTCTGTTTAAAAGAAGTCCTGTCATGTATGGTGACGTGTCCCAGCACAAGGGTAAACTGAAGCAAGAGGACCGCACTTCCAGCTTAAGCCATCTACCAAGACCCTGCCAACGGATCACTTAAAGGGAGGGAGGAACACGTTTTCAGCCTACTTTATTTAATTGCTATGTGAGAGAAACAGAAAACGACTGAGGAGTTAGCCTCAGGTCTGTGTACACTAACCATGCTTTCCATAGAGCACCCTGTACCCAGACAGGCCTGAATTCTCCTACCTCAGCTTCCTGAGTAGCCAGGGTTATAGGCCTGTGCCGCCAGCCCGGGATAAACTGACTGGAAGCAATACCCGTTAATGGGGACAGTTAAATAACTAGTCTGTGTAATGGAATGTCCAAAGCAGTTTAACAATGTGGTCCTGAGTTCAATTCCCAGCAACCACATGGTGGCTCACAACCATCTCTAATGAGATCTGATGCCCTCTTCTGTGTCTGAAGACAGATGCAGTGTGATCACATACTTAAAATAATTAAAAAATTCTTTTAAAAAAAATGTGGTGTGTTGTTAACTGACACAATTTCATGTGCCTAAGCAGAAAAATGCCTCAGAACATTAAGGGTTAAGAGCACTTGTCCTTACAGAGGTCCCAACACCTACAGTTGGACCCAAACACCTACAGTGATTCATAACCATCCTTAACTCCAGAGGATCTGACGCAGTGCCTTCTGATCACCAGACACACATGCAGGCAAAGAGGCAAAACACCCAGACCCATCAAATAAGTAATATGAAAAGGAAACATGTTAATTGTGGGTGATTGAAGTTCTGCACAATGTGGACAGGATAAACTTTTAAATGGTTTTTTGTAAGATGCTGGTTACAGTAATAAAAATAAAACCAGCTAGTTCTGTATGAGCATGGATGTTTATAAACACAAGGAAACATACCTGACTTACAGTGCTACATGTAACATTGTAAGGCAGGAACACCGGGCAGGATAGGATGGTTCACCAAGTCTACACATTGAAACTATATTCCTTGTGTGTACATGCATGTGTTACCAAGCCCAAAAGGAGAGAGTACCTCTAACAGTTAACAGCTTAAGTTAATAGCTTAAGGCTATTCCAAGAAACACGTGGGGTTCCATTTCTCCCCACCTGGGCTCTACAGTTAGCCGATACCTTAAATCCTGCCATCGAGCAACAACGCCCTCCAGAGGACTAGGGGTGGGTAAAGAGGATAGGCCTGTTCCCTGGATGTTACAGTTTCCTACACGTGTCCTGACCTCCCACAAGCCAGGAGCCTGCCAATTGAGTCTACAGTGTCCCCGCTGGGAACTGGTTGCCTGTTGCCTTGTATATTTTCCTAGGATTAATGTTGATAAACAACAGCCTTTCAAAGGGAAGAGCATGCCTGGGCACAATCACAGCCCGATGGGAGAACAGCCACGAAACCTGGAGTGAAGCATTGATCAGTGGCAGGAGAAACCTGCTCTGCCTTGATTTGCCAAGTGTGTGAGAAAACTGATCCCAAGTAAACAGAGCCACTGGAGTGTGGGAAAGGCGCTAGTTTCTGAGCAGTAGATAGTAAAGCAGTGGCTTGCCGGCCATGATGACTGACGTGCCTTTAATCACAGTACCCGGGAGTCAAAAGGAGGGGGGAGGTGGCCTGGTAGACCTAGCAAGTTTCAGGCTAACCAGAGCTACATAATGAGATCCTGTCTCACAAAAGGGTGGAGATATGGGGCTAGCCTGGGCAATAATGTCTGTGGAGCTGAAAGGACAAGGTTTGCACTCCAGCCCACAATGTCTCCACTCCTGTTTCTGGCCTGTGGGACCCAGCAGGGTGGGACTGATTGATTTCATCCTTGGTGCCTGCCGTTGGTGTAGCCAGCAAAGACTTCGCCATCATAGGAAAGTGTGATTGCTGTTCACACACAGAGGCTGCAGAGGTCTCTTCTGTTCCAGTGTGGCTGAGGAGGGAGTCATTACTAAGTAGGCTTTCTACCCTGTTCACGGGGAAAGCTTCAGTATTCTCAGACAGCGTTGGCAGTGGAATCTTAACAGCATCAAACAGCCAGCTCTGAGATCACACTCTGTTACCCACCTACACAGATCCGTCGGAAAGCCGAGCAAGCCTTGACTTGCAAGCTTAATAAGTTGAAATGAAACACTCCCACGTGTGAGTTCAAGTCGCACGCACTTGTGTTACAAATGGATGCCGGGTAACCCATTGGGCACAGACAGCAAAGAAAACCAGGAGAGTTCTGTTTGCTGTTCGAGTCTTATCTCCGGCAACCCTAAACTCCCAGGCTCATGCCAAACGTGTTCTTCAGCCTCCTCGGTGGCCAGAGGTGAATGCCACCAGACTACAGGCGGGAGCACTCTGAACTGAATCCAGGGCTTCACATATGGCTAAGAGCATTCTGCCACCGGTCTATGTTCCCTGCCCACAGGATCAGCTTAAATAATGGTGCGGATGGTCCTTTCCGTTGTTTTCAGTTGAACCCTCCTGAGAGAAAGCACATGTGTACCTTGGTACACCAGAAAAGAAGCCAAGAAATTACAGTTGATGTCTCACACGCTTCAAGCAGGCTTTCATCTGTACCAAGTGGTTAAGGTGTCACCGTTGCCAGTCACAGAAGATGGAGAGGCTCTGGTTTGAGGGAGTGGTTGGGCGGAGGCTGGTGAAAGGTTACCTTTGTGCTATGGAGGAGTGTCTTAGTCACGGTTCTATTGCTGGGAGGAGACACCATAACCAAGGCAACTCTTATGAAAGAAAGCTCTTGGTTGGGGGCTTGCTTTTGGTTTTAGAAACATCCGTTATAGTGGGAGCAGGACAGCACCCATCTGGCTGGAGCAGCAGCGGAGAGCTACAGTCTGATCTGCAGGCCACGTGAGAGAGGGAAAGAACTGTCCTAGCGCGAGCTTTTCAAACCTCCAATTCACCCAGACTTCCCCCGACGAGGCCACACCTCCTAATCATTTTCACTCTCTGGTGACCAAACATTCAAATATATGAGCCTGTGGAGCCCATTCTTATTCAAACCACCCCAGGGAGGTTGGTGAAACTAATTTCTAATGTCCTCCTGGTTTTACAACTGATTCAAACATGGTCTGAGGCAGCTTTGCTCTATGGTCCCTTCAAAAGACTACACATGACAGAGGCCCTGCTCTTAAGACACAGGGTATCTCACCTGTCTACGTCCCACTAAGGACAGCCGGCAGAAACCGGACAGGCACAGGAACTCTGGGGAATGACTTCCTCGGTGACTTTAGCATCACTTGCCCCTCCTGTAGGCCACCTGCTTCTGCCATTTCACTGTGCCCCAAATGTTTGCCTCGGTCACAGTGGTTTCCTGGTTCCAGCCTGCCCAAGGCTCTTGCAATTCTTAAAGGGTGGGGAAAAGAAAGAAAAATAATTCAAGTTGTCTTTAAAAATATTAATCACAGCTGGGCGTGGTGGCACACACCCTTTGATCCCAGCACACAGGAGGCAGAGGCAGGCAGATCTCTAAGTTCAAGGCCAGCCTGGTCTATAAGTTTCAATATAGCCAGAGCTACAGAGTGAGACCCTGTCTCATTTAAAAAAAAAAAAGAAAGAAAGAAAGAAAAGAAACGAGTCACAGCCCTGGGGACTGGCCACCCTCTCTCTGGCCACGTGGTCTTTGCTGTTTCCTGTTTCTGTAGATACTCTGCTCTGCAGGTTGGCGTCTTGACAACATAACCTGTGTGGAAGAACTGCATAACTTTGCTTTGGCTTAGCAGGGTCCAAACATTTTTTTTTTTTCGGAGCTGGGGACCGAACCCAGGGCCTTGCGCTTGCTAGGCAAGCGCTCTACCACTGAGCTAAATCCCCAGCCCCCAAACATTTTTATTTTGTAATTTATTTTGTGTTTGCGGATTTTGCTGGCATGTATGTATGTACCACATGTGTTCAGTCAGTGCCCATGGAAACCAGAAGATGGTGCCAGAGTCCCTGGAACTGGAGTTAATAGATGGTTGTGAGTGTAGGGAATTGAACTCGGGGTTTCCTAGAACAGTAAGTGCTCCCAACCACTGAACCATCTCTCCAGCACCAACTTGCCCATTTTTTTTTTTTTGGCCTTCAGTTTTTTTTTATTCTGTGTACACAAAGACTAGCATGATTGGTATCACAGGGTAGACAACTGGTTTCACTGGGTAGACAGTTGAAGCATCCATTCAGGTCGCTTACTCCAACTTAATGAAGCCCATGTCCTTCACGTACTGACGGAAGCACTGTCCGCACACGTTCAGTCCATATTTACGGATCAGACCGTGGCAGTTAGAGCAGACGTGGCGAGAGCAAGAACCCTGGCCAAACTTCCACGGGTGACTCCAGTAGAGCTGCTGGTGACCCATCTTGCCTTCAGACACCCAAGGAGGAAAAAGGCCAACTTTCCCCTTTTGTTTGTTTCTTTCTTTCCCCTTTCTTTCTTTCTCTCTTTCTTTCTCCCTTTCTTTCTTTGCTTTTTTTCCCTTGTTTTTTCTTATTGCTTGAGTCAGGCCCTCACACCTTCTAATCACATACTTCAGTTTTACATGGATTTTAGCCCAGCCAATTGCCACTCATTCCAAATCCCACCTCCAGAGCTACATCAGGGGTTCTCAGCCTGTGGGTTGTGACTCTTTCAGGGGTCAAATGACATCTTCACAGGGGTCGCTTAAGACCATCCTACATATCAGATATTGTAATTTTCCTAACAATAGCAATAGTGCAGTTATGGATGAAGTTAAATCTATGGTGGGGGGTCACCAGGACATGAGCAACTCTATTAGGAAGGTGAGGAACCACTGTTAGCAGATTAATCTGATGGCTCTCTGTTCACTGCTAGCACCTAACCTGATGTTTGGATATGGGAGGTTTCCACATGGGGTAGATTTTGGGTAGCAAGGCCTTCCCAAGGAAGTAAAGGGCTTCCTGAGGAAGGGTGTGTCTACCTGAGCTCAAGAAAAGAAGAGAGCAGCCTCCAAGTGAGCCAGCTACTACGATGTGTGCACCAGGGATCTAAGACCTGAGTTGCACAAATCCTGAGAACACTGGGGATTCATCAGTGGACAATGGTGGGTTTATGAAGAAAATGGCCATTCCATCCAGTTCTAGAGTTCCTATGACTCCTATGTAAAGAAGAGAACACACAGTCTAGAGGGTTGGGTTAAGCTGTATGGAGGGCTTGTCTGCTTGCATGCATAGTGAGCAAAGAAGCCAAACGTGGTGGTGCAGGCCTGTGGCCCCAGCAATCAGGAAGGTGTCAGCAAGATAATCACATGACTGAGGCTAGCCTCAGCTACATAGACTATCTCCAAACACACACACACACACACACACACACACACACACACACACACACACACAAACTAAATTGTACCTGGTGGTGGCAGCAAATACCTTTAATCCCAACACTCAGAGGCAGGCAAATCTTTGAGTTCAAGACTAACCTGGGCTATAGAGTGAGTTTCAGGACAGCCAAGGCTACACAGAAAAACCCTATCTCAAACAAACAAACAGACAGACAGACAGACAAACCAAACAACAACAACAACAACCTAGATTGCAGTAACCCACCAGGTACACAGTTAGCCACAATTTAGTAGTTCCTGACCTCTTTTCTGGCACATGACCCTTGTGCACTAATAAAGCCTTGTCAGCATGTCAGAAATGTGACAACTCTGTCTCATTCTGCAGACTAGGGGATGGAAAACATCATTCAGACCACACCATCTTTTTAGTAGTGAAGCACAGGCCTCTCCAACACTCAGGGCACCACAGCACCCCATGGCCTCTAATCCTTTTGGTCACCAGAATCCTGGGTGGGAGATCAGGACAAAATGCTGGCTATTAACCCCTACTGAGGCGCATCCCTTGGTAGGACCCCCCAACTTCTGTTTTCCCACAGAATTCTATAATAACTGATGGTGACCAGCCAAGACTCAAAACAATTGAGTTTGTCATACACTGTCAACTAGACAACTGGAAGTGTCATTTGGTGGAAGTCTTCCTGTTCGTGGACAACCTATAGGAAACACCAAGGGTTTCCTGAAGTAACTTAGTGGCAGCCCACCTCACCCTGCACCCCCTGCCCTGGAAACTCAAGAGACAAGCTACACTGACAGTGTGAGCCCTGACACTGGAACCTAAGGTAAAAGGGCACATAGTCCCAGACGGAGCTCTGAGTTCAAGGTCAGCCTCTCCTACAGAGTGAGTTCTAGGACAGCAAGAGCTACATACACAGAAAAACCCTGTCTTGAAAAACCAAAAAAAGAGAAGGAAGGAAGGAAGGAAGGAAGGACAGACAGACAAGTCTTTCAGGGCTTCACTGTGAAGTTGCATCCTGATGAGCCTGTCACAATTTGAAAACATGTTTAATTCAGCCTAGCCTAGCAACACTTCTCTACGGAGTGTGGAGTTTACCTTGTGCCGGCATGGCTGCCTGGATGCTGCTAGTCCATATCAAATTGCATGTCGATGGCCAGGGAACAGATCCAAATTCAAAACTCAGAGCCCAGTTTCCACAGAGTGTGAAGCATTTTCACACCCTCCCAACATCTAAACATTGAGGTGAGCCTGTTCTCAACAGTGTCAGAAGGAAAGGAGGATACAGTCAGCTCGCCTCAAAGCTCTGATGTCTGTCTCTGATGGACAGGGGCACTGGGGGTAAATGTCACAAGGCCTCTTCTCACTGCTGAGAAGGCAAGTACTTCAGTTGCTGTCAGGCCCATTGCACGCTGGGATACATCCTCTCAAATAGGAGAAGGGTGGAGAAGCGAGATGCTCAGTGGGTGAAACAGCTTGCCTGATGACTGTGTTTGCACCTCAGGCCCCACATAGTGGAGGAAAAGAACCAACTCCCACAGGTTGTTCTGTGACTCAGGAAGGCTCTAGCCCCATGACCTCACCTTCCAACGCCCTTCCTCACATCATCACCATGCACGAGAGAACTTCGATGTGGATTCCAGGACTGCTTAGATGGTGGCTCATGGTGTGAAGAAGCTTGACGTAGGACTCCGTAAGTCTTCTGAAAGATGAATAAACCTTATTTTGAAAACAACTGTTTGCGCCTCCAGGCCTCAGCTGAAGAGACTGCATGGCTCTGTTATTTTTTTTTTTTTTTCGAAGTAGAGGCTACACCTACACAGGATCTACTTTGGGGAAGGGGGTGGTTAATGCCACAGCTCATGAAGGCTGAATTGCCAATCCAATTTAAATTAGGTTGAACAGCAATTCTAGCACGAGAGCTAAAATCACTCACGCTGACCTTGAGCTTGGGTGGTTAATAAAGTCATGCTGAGCCAGATGTAGGGTAAGCCTTTCTAAGGACATTGGGAAGCTGGGTCGGCTTGACCCACCGCTGCTTTACTCAGTTTTTCTGGCTCCTGACGCAGCCTCTCACTTGGCTTCAGGGACACCTGATGGGTAAAGGCAGAATTCTAGTTTACAAAGGGGAGACAAGGAGAGTGCACTGGGCTGGCCAAAACCAGTTTGAAACAGGCCAGGTCCCATTTAACAGCAATTAAAAAGAATCAAAAGAAATCAGGCTAGGGTTGTATGGCTACGCGACTTTCCATCCCACAATCCCTCGCGCCCTTCCTTTCCAACTTGGGCCTGGAAGAATGGCTCCAGCAAAGAAGGGTGGAGAAAAGGGCCATTCTGCCATCAAGGAGGTGGTGACCTGAGAATACACCATCAAGATTCACAAGTGAATTCATGGAGTGGACTTCAAGAAGCGTGCTCCTCGGGCACTCAAAGGAATTCAGAAATTTGCCATGAAGGCAATGGGGGCTCCAGAGGTGCGCATTGACACCAGGCTCAATAAAGCTGTCTGGGACAAGGGAATAAAGAATGTTCTGTACAGCATCCGAGTACGTTTGTCCAGAAAGTGTAGTAAGGATGAGGATTCGCCAGGCAAGCTCTACACACTGGAAACTTACGTACCCATTACCACGTTCGAAAATCTACAGACGATCAATGTGGGTGAGAACTAACTGCTGAATGTCAAATAAAGTTACAGAACTGCCTCCAGCAAAAAAGAACGGAAGGAGGGAAGGAAAGAAAGAAAGAGAAGAAAGAAAAGAAAGAAATCAGGCCAGAAATAACCAATTTACTGATTATTGTAAGCCTAACTCCTAATCACACTACTTCAGTTTATCATATAATGCATTATTAGTTATAAATAATGCATTACCAGTTATAAATAATGGTTATGGGGCTGGAGAGATGGCTCATCAGTTAAGAACACACACTGTTCTTCTAAAGGACCAGAGCTAGCTTCCCAGCAGACACATCGGGTCATTCACATCTGCTACCTCCCGGAGTCCCAGTGCCCTCTTCTGGCCTGCAAGAGCAACTGCACATGTGTATATACACACATACACATAAATTAGAGAGTAAAAATGCAATCTTTAAAAAATAAAATGAAGAGATGGCTCAGCGGTTAAGAGCACCCGACTGCTCTTCCAGAGGTCATGAGTTCAATTCCCAGCAACCACATGGTGGCTCACAACCATCTGTAAAGAGATCTGATGCCCTCTTCTGGTGTATCTGAAGACAGCTACAGTGTACTTATATATAATAAATAAATAAATCTTTAAAAAAAAAATAAATAAAATGCATCGGGGCTGGAGAGAGCTCTAGCTGTCCTTGTAGAGAACCCGAGTTCAATTCCCAGTAAACACATGTTGTCTCGCAGTTATTTGTAACTCCACTTACAGGGCATCTAATTCTCTAGGGCACCAGGCATTCATGTGGTACAGACAGACAGACAAACAAGTATGTATATGTACATACATGTTTGGTGCACATACATATAGGCAAGTATGAATATGTACATACGTGTTTGTACATATACAGAAATAAATAATAAGAATATTTTAAAAGCACGTGTATCTTTGTGGGGTCGACTTAGTGAGCTCCAGGGTAGCTAGGACGACATAGAGAGCCAGTGTCTCAAAGGGAAGAAGAATGCACATCTTGAGATTGGGAGGGGTACTTTTGGGGTCTGAAGGAGAGGATTAGGGTTGGGAAGGGTAGCAGTGGACAAAGATGAGTAAGGTACAGTGATGCACGTGCATTAAAAGGCCATAGAAGGGGGCTGGAGAGAAGGCTCAGTGGTTAAGAGCACTGACCACTCTTCCAGAGATCCTGAGTTCAATTCCCAGCAACCACATGGTGGCTCACAACCATCTGTAATGGGATCCGATGCCCTCTTCTGGTGAAGACAGCTACAGTGTGCTCATAAAGTAAAATTTAAAAAAGAGACTTGGTGTAAAGAAGAAGGAGGAAGAGGAGAAGGAGAAGAGAAGAAAGCTTGTTTCTCCAGAATTTCATAACAGGCTTGTAAACTGTTAGTGATCTAGCTCCTGAAAAACAAAACAAACAAACGAAAAAACAGTAGAATCAAGGCAGTGTTTAGATCCACACACAGTGTGACTTCAACTGTCTGCTGCTCACAGAAACGCTGACTGCTTCCTCTGGGAGGGTGCTCACTTCTAAAAGGGGTACAGACAATAGCACAGGGGAATCCAGGCAAAACAGAACAAAACCAAGGCTGAGCCTGGAAAGACTCTAGTGTGTGTCTGCCCAGGAGTTGGGGGAAGGGAGGGGAAAGGAGAAAGAGGAGGAGGAGGGGAAGGGGAAAGGGGAGGAGGAGGGGAAGGGGAGAGGAGAGGAGGAGGGGAAGAGGAAAGGGGAGGAGGAAGGGAAGGGGAGAGGAGAGGAGGAGGGGAAGGGGAGAGGAGAGGAGGAGGGGAAGGGGAAAGGAGAGGAGGAGGGGAAGGGGAAAGGGGAGGAGGAGGGGAAGGGGAGGAGGGAGGAAGGGGGAAGGGGAGGAGGGGGAAGGGGGAAGGGGAGGAGGGGGGAAGGGGGAGGAGGAGGGAGAGGTGTTACTAAGTTATCCACAACCACACTCCATCCACACCGTAGCTCCATAACGGCTGAAGAAAAAGAGCGGGAAGAAGTGGCTCCGTGGGTGTAAAGCTCCTGGCCCACCTGACCGCCCTGGACACTCGGGTCTACCTGGTCAGAGACTGACTTTTTCCATCCTCATCCCTTTCCTTGGCCTTTAAAAATGTGTGTTCTGAGAGGGTTCTCTTTTTTCTTATGTTTCAATCATGTCCCCTAAAATATTTTAATTAAATGTTTTCGTTTCCAAGACTTCTTCTCCTGTTTTCTTTGTTTCTGGAAGCCCTGCCTCTGTGGATCTCTTTGACGACGCTAATTAGAGGCCGACGTTTCCCTCTATCCCCTGAATAATGTTTATTTTCTCTGTGTTCGCCGGATCACTGTTGTGCCGACTGCCCGCCCCGTGGATGATTCTTGCCTACTGCTTCACATTTTTTTTAAACAAGATGAGATGTTTAGTGAGGACTCTGTCTAGGGAGAAGGACTCATCATCCACAGACTTTGCCTTAGGGTACATGACCAGGCTTCTGAGGACCTAAATATGGGACATCACACATTCTCGATATCCTAATCCCCACCCCACCCCCAGAGAGTTTTCTCAACTTTTTAAAAAGAGAGAAATACTGTTGTGTTTTATATTGTTCACCCTGAAGATAAGCACCTGGCTCAAACCACCTCTGCATGTCCCCGCTGTGCCATATCCATTTACAGACTGAGGAGGCCAGGCTGATTCCACCACAGACTTCAAGTTGGCAGTTAAGGAGACTAAGCTAAGAACTGGGCAAGTCCAGGCAGGTCAACTACTAATAGAAAAAACCCAGGCTCCAGCCTTCATGACAAGGTAATGGAATGTCCCAGCCACCGGGCCTGAGGCAAGGACAATGGGTCAGCAGTTTCCAGACTTCCTCAGCTTCTTCCTCAGTAAGTCTCCAGACCCCCCAGCAGGTTTCCAGCCCCCACAGCCCGGTAATGGAATGTCCATAGAGATGACCCAACAGATTCACACAGAGGTCTCCTGCCCCAGAATTCCCTAATGTGCTTTAAATTGGGCCTGCAAGCTCACTTGAGTGTCTATTCTGGTAATGGGAGCCCCAGCATGCTGGACTTCTGCAGAATGAGACTCTTTGTGTTTATGTACTATTGAGTCCGGGGTACCCTTACAGACCACCTCAGCGGGCGGGGCACCCACTTGGGACTAGGGAGTGTTCTGCATCCACTAAGTACCAGCTGTCAGGTACCACCACACCTCGGAGTTTGTTGTTCTGTTTTGTTTTGTTTTCCTTCCAGACTGGGTTTCTCTGTGTAGCCCTGGCTGTCCTGGAACTCGATCTGCAGACCAGGCTGGCCTTGAACTCAAAGAGTGCCTGGGAGTGCTGGGACTAAAGGCCAGCATACCCCGCATACCCAGCATACACCACAGCCACATACCCTGCTTTTTAACATGGCTCTGCAAGGAAATTCCTTCGATATTTTCTGCTCTCGAGCTGTCCTTATTCTGATCTTAATATTTATCCTCAAAAGCAACAGCCAGATCCCTCCGTGATGTTAACTTTGACTGATGTTTTTTGTATATGAAGTAATTTTATATATGAAGTAATTTGTATGTCATGCTTGGGGAGGGGGGTTCATGATCTCTGTGAGGTTCCTGTTCTAGTGTAGTGCTGCCAGCTTGGCTTTCTTGACAGAGCATTAGGCTGGCAAGCGCTTTCCACTAAAGGTCACTGAGATCCTGAAGCTGGCCACCACCCTTTCCTTTCCCCATCCCCTCTCCCCTCCCTCTCTCCTCCCCTCCTTCCTCTCCTCCCCTCCCTCTCCCCTTCCCGTTCTCTCCCCTCCCCACTTCTCTGTATCTCTCTGTGTCTGTGTCTCTGTGTCTCTGTGTCTGTGTCTCTGTGTCTCTCTGTCTCTGTGTCTCTCTGTCTCTCTCTCTCTCTCTCTCTCTCTCTCTCTCTCTCTCTCTCTCTCTCTCGGAATTGCTACAGAGTCTCTATTGAGTTGGGATCAGTGGCACAGCTCTTGAATGCTTGAACACCACCTCAGCTGTCAATGGGAGTTATGGCTCTCTTTGCTTTTTATTTTTTTTGAAAGATTTTATTTATTTTATATAAGTGAGTACCCTGTCACTGTCTTCAGACACACCAGAAGAGGGCATCAGATTGTGTTGCAGATGGTTGTGAGCCACCATGTGGTTGCTGGGAATTGAACTCAGAACCTCTGGCAGAGCAATCAGTGCTCTTAACCATTGAGCCATCTCTCCAGCCCCCTCTCTTTGCTTTTTAATATTGTACAAGGTCACTCAGGTCAGAACTCTCAGTTCATAGCCATTCTCCAGTTGGGGGTAGGGTTGGGGCTTAAAACCTTGATCCCGGGGTTGGGGATTTAGCTCAGTGGTAGAGCGCTTGCCTAGGAAGCGCAAGACCCTGGGTTCGGTCCCCAGCTCCGAAAAAAAAGAACCAAAAAAAAAAAAAAAAAAAACAAAAACAAAAAAAAAAAAAAAACCCAAAAAAAAAACCTTGATCCCGGGGTTGGGGATTTAGCTCAGTGGTAGAGCGCTTGCCCAGGAAGCGCAAGGCCCTGGGTTCGGTCCCCAGCTCCGGGAAAAAAAAAAAAAAAAAAAAAAAACCTTGATCCCTTGAGAAAAAAAAAATAATGTAAAAATCACCCCAGCTGTCTTTCAGTCTTTGAAAGGCTTGGAGTCAGGAAAGGCTCGAGTTGCTCATTATACAGCAAGAGTGAGGCAGAAGTGGACTTACTGTGCAGCATAACTCACCCTGTGCTAGAAGATGTTCGCATGCAGAAAGGAACAAGGGGAGTGTTCCCAGCCAGAAGGTAGGTGACTTGCTCTTCTTAAGACATTGTTGTCATGATTGAAGAGTACATGTGCTTAATATGTGTTTTGCTAAAGACAGGTCATACTGGGACTTTAGAGTGCTTGTGGTTCTTGCAAAGGCCCTGGGAATTACCCAGCACCCACAGGGTGCCTCACAAGCATTTGTAACTCCAGTTCTAGGTGTCTGATGTCTCCTTATGACATCCAAGGGCATCAGGCACACATGTAGTACACAACATACATGCAGGCAAAACACATACACATAAAATAAATTTTAATTTTTTTTAAAAAAAGATAGGACATGCTCTGAACACACATGTCTTCAAGAAATTGCTTCCTAATCCACAGGAGGAGACGTTGCACTCATGGGAACTAAACCTCTAATATGATTTTTTCCCTCTTTCTGTTTGTTTTGTTTGAGAAGCCACCACATAACCCAGGCTGACCTCAAACTCAGCAATCCTGCCTCAGCTCTGGGAGTGCTGAGGCTATCCCAAAAGTGGCTGTTCTAGAGGCGAATGCCAGCAGCAAACCACTGAACTGAGAATAGGACCCCCGTTGAAGGAATCAGAGAAAGAACTGGAAGAGCTTGAAGGGGCTCGTGACCCCTTATGAACAACAATGCCAAGCAACCAGAGCTTCCAGGGACTAAGCCACTACCTAAAGACTATACATGGACTGACCCTGGACTCTGACCTCATAGGTAGCAATGAATATCCTAGTAAGAGCACCAGTGGAAGGGGAAGCCCTTGGTCCTGCTAAGACTGAACCCCCAGTGAACTAGATTGTTGGGGGGAGGGCGGCAATGGGGGGAGGATGGGGAGGGGAACACCGATAAGAAAGGGGAGGGGGGAGGGGAATGTTTGCCCGGAAACCGGGAAAGGGAATAACACTTGAAATGTATATAAGAAATACTCAAGTTAATTAAAAAAAAAAAAAAAAGTGGTAGACCAGTCAGTAAAATGATGACAGATGGTGCTTTACGAAACCTGTAAGGGAGACCCAAGCTGACACCATCGGCTGGGCTGACACCGTCCCTGGATCTTGACCTACAGAACTTCCAGATGATGTTTGTTGTTTTATAGACCATGGTTGAGGGTTATTTTGTAACAGTAATATATAATTAACTCAGTGAGTCATGCTAAACAAGATGCAAGCAATTAGCATATCTTTCAAAATAAAAGCTACCTACTTCGAATTCTTTTTACTTTCTTGTGTGTGTGTGTGTGTGTGTGTGTGTGTGTAGGTCAGAGACAACTTGCAACTTTCAGAATCAGTTTCCTCCCTGTGGGTTCAGGATGTTGAACTAAAGTTGTCAAGCTTGGTGGCAAGTACCTTTGCCTAAAGAGACATCTCACCAGCCACAGAATTAATTCTCCCCCCCCCTTCCTTTCTTTTTCCTTTCTTCCTTTCTTGTGTGCATGTGTGCCCAGGCCCACATGACTGGCACAGGTGTGGGGGTCAGAGGACAGCCCTCTGGTGTCAGTTCTCTCCTGTCACCAGGGATGGAACTCAGGTGTTCTGTGTGCTGGCCTCTATCTGCTGCCCCCTTTCTGCCTCCAGTCAGATTTTTTTAAACCTTGCAACACATGCTTACTTGGGGTTTTTATCACTCACTGCTCTCCTCTGTGGATACACACCCCACCCTCTGGATTGTTCTCTTCATTCATGGTTGCGTGGATTGTAACTGGTCATTGGTTAAGGACCCCCAGGGAGCAGGACAAATTGAGAGGGTGGGCCGAGCACGTAGTTATCTGCTAAGCAGCAGCAAACTTCAACTAAAAACAAAGAATTTGAAATCCAACCATGAGCACCTCTCCATCCTTCAGTTCCCACCAGCGAGCCTCAACCCACTCCCTCCCCGCCCCCCGCCCCCCGCCCCCGCCCCCCCCTGTCCTCCCCGTCCCTCCCTGTCCCCCCTCCGTTCCCGATCAGGGTCCTTTTCAGCCACCAGCTCCCCCAGCCCCTTTTGTGCTTCAATTTACCTTGGATTCTTCAGGTAGCAGACGAGCTCCCTCTGCTGGCCTTCTAATGAAGCACATCACCCAAACTGACAGGCCCCGCCCTTTGAAAGAGAGGAAGCTCGCACAGTTAATTTAATGAGGTGTCTTCTTACCCACACAGTACATGCAGCAGCTGGAAGTATGGTATTCAAAAAGGAAAAAAACCCAGCCACTTGTGCACTGTTTTGCTCATTTACAGACATTTTGCTATTCCTTGCTTATCTAGATGTAGAGAGAGTGCAAACAATTGGTTATTATTAGATTTTTAATAATTTTAATAAGATGTTTCATTGCCCAGTTTAATTCTCCTGGAAAGCCTCAGAGAAGATATTGGGAAGTTTGTTAGATTTTGCGTGAGAGCTAGAACACCAGAGTTGACCCGTCTCTTACGTTTCTACCTTTGCTCTTGTCAGAACCCCTGGGACGTGGATTCAGGTAATAAGTCTCAATTTGCTTGGCCTTTCATCTAGAACCCCCACAATTTCATCGTGGCTGCCTTTCCCCTTCCTTTGGAGTAGGAAAGAGCAATAATACTGTGAGACAGCCACAGGAGACACTATAGGGTAATAGCAGATGTGTGTACAGGGAGTTTTAGACAAAGAGTTCTGGGTGGGGCCTGTATGGTTAGCACATTGAGTTCTTAAGTCTCTACAATGAATAAATTCAAGAGAAACCCATACTAACCACTTGTATAGGAATTCATATCTTGAATACCTATACAATAATTAGCAACAGACTTGGGCCAAACAGAAATGTCCCAGTAGATCCACTTCTTCCCAGGGGAATGTTTGATATCTTTCTGCTTATAGAAGCGAGACTGCCTTCCCCTCCACTTAGCCACCAAGCATTTCCGCGATGAGATACAGCAGAATCCATTTGCTTGGTACCACCTGCCTTTCATAGTAAGTTTTCACCTGGATGGCTTTTAGCAACATCGAGTCACATTGCTAAGCAACGGGCCAGGCCTAGGCTCCTCCAGTAGGAGTGGGTCGGACTCCTGATTCACAAAGGAATGTCACTGTACCAAGAAGAGGCTTTTTCGGCTTTCCTTGGCCTCTTTCCTTCTTTCCCCCAGCCCCTCCCAATACGGACACGCTGACACTTTCATCTCAGAACCTCTTGGCTCAGCAGGCGCCTCCTCCAAGCGACTCTCCATCACCGAAAGGCCAGAGGAGGCCTTTGAGCCCTGAGCGCTGCGAACTACAAATAGTCTTTTAGGATCCATTCTCTCCCCCAGGCCAAAGCCAGTTTGTTTATGAAGTAGCTGCCACCGCAGTGGCCCACTCTCTGTCATCAGGCAGTACCGCTTCTTGTCGTCCCCGGAAAGACGCTGGTGGAGGAGGAGGAGATGGATAATGTCACACCGATGAGTTGCCTCCCCACCCACCCTGGCTCATGAGAGAGCCTCATTGGGGAAAGGAAGCCAGAGGGTTGGAGGAGGCTCCAGGACTGCGTTCGTTCGTTTCGGGTTTGGATTTTTTAAATGCAACTCAGTCTCCAAGACCAGGAGGGCACCGAAGGCACCTTCCTTTGTGTCCTGGCTGCGGACCCCGGCCCCTACACTCACCACAGCCTGGCAGAATTCCTAAAGACCAGACACTTAAAGCCGAGGGCGGGGGTAGGGGTGGGGGGTTGGGGCACTTGGGCCCCACACAATAACCTCCATTCCCTTCTAGCCCTCTGGACGTGAACTCAACGGTGATCTGAGCTTTCTCTAGGGTAGCCAAGCCACAAGTCACTGCCTAGCCCATGGGTGTTCCGCGTGTTTCCCAACAGATGTGGCCCAGGACCACAAAGCTTACTGGAGACGTCCTTAGAATTGCCCCTACTCTGGTCTATTCCAATTAACAGATTGCTGTGATGAGCACCAAAATAACCAAATATAATCAATAACCAAATTTAACCAAAATAACCAAAAGCTTCTTGTGTGGGGGGAAGGGTTCATGCTATCTTACAGCTCTCAGATGACACCATCACTGAAGGAAGAGAGGGCAGGAACTGATGCGGGGTTCATGGAAGCAGGTTACTTTCTGACTTGCTCAGCACTTAGGACCAGAGGGATGACCCTCCCACATCAACCATTAATCAAGAGGATTTCACACACACACTTGCCTACAGGCCAATCTGATGGGGGCATTTTCTCAATTGAGGTCCCCTCTTTCTAGATGACCCTAGTTTATGTCCCAATGACAAAAAGCCAACCAGCACAGGAGGTTAGTAGTGAACCTTTCAGGGAGGCTGGTTTAATTTGAGAACTAAGTCCTGGGTGGGTGTCCTTGAAGGGGAGGGATATCGGTACCGTAAGTCCTCCTCTTCCTCCCTTCGCCTCCAGGCCACCATAAATGGGTGTCCTCTTCCGCCAGGCACGCTTGCCTTGACTGTTGTCTTACTGCAGGCCCAGAAGAGTAGGCCAGGCACGAACCAAAACCTCCAGGGCTGTGAGCCATGTGAGACCGATGAACCCTTCCCTCTTTATAATGAGGTGCTTTTGGTGTTTGTCCCAGTGATGGGAAGCCGAGTGACACACCCTGATGTTTTCAGTCATTTTCTATACGAGGACCCCTGTCCTGTTCCTTAGCTGCAAGCCTCAGCTCCCTTTCTTGTCTCTGGAGTTGGTACAACCCCTGCTCCCCTAATGCAGCACCCCACTGTAGCAAACTCTTCGTGCCAACAAACTTGCTGGCTTAAGTCTGCCTTGCTATTTCAAGGAGAGACGCCGGTAAGCTTTTCTTCAGTGCATCTCCCACATGTCCTCCATCTCTGATGGCGTCAGATGTTCTCCCCTTCCCCTTAGCAAAGCCTCACCCAGCCTCTCCCTCCCAGACTCCTATACTTAACACTTGTGGCTACCTTCTCCAGTTCTTTCTCAGTTCTGTTTGGAGTTGAACATACAACACTCACTCCTGAGCCACATCTCCTGTCTCTTATGAGAGGTCTTTCTCATACAGCCACAGAAAAATTTGCCCCCCTTCTCTGCCTAACACACAAGCCCCCTGTGGAGAGGGTGTGTGTGAGTCTGCTCTTGCGATCCACGGTGTGTGTGCATGTATTTAAAATGAATAAGTCCCAGAAATTGAGGGTTGGGCTCAGCAGTGGGGTGCTTGCCTAGCAGGTTTGAGGCCCTGGATTTGGTCTGCAGCTTCAAAAACCAAAATTAAAACAAACAAAACACACAGCTTTAGCTCCTGGACCCAGAACGCCGTGGAAGGCTTTTTTATATGTGTGCCACCGTAGCTGTCTTCAGACACACCAGAAGAAAGCATCAGATCCCATTATATGTGGTTGTGAGCCACCATGTGGTTGCTGGGAATTGAACTCGCGACCTCTGGAAGAGCAGCTGGTGCTCTTAACCCCTGAGCCATCTCTCTGGCCCCAGGAAGGCTTTTCCTTACAGGAAATTTATAAGCTGCTGCTGAGCACAAGAAAAGGCAAGCGGGGGGCTGCTGTGGTACCTCATTATTGACATGCGGGGTGGCCAAGTCTGTCTTTGTAGAAAGAGAACAAGCATCACAAATGTCTGCACTGCGCACAGTAGGGACAGCAATGCCTATCACTTTGTCACTCCGGGATGTGAGTAGCCCTCTTCATCCCTTCAGTGTCTTGGCTGTAATTGGACGCACCATAGATCTTCCCATTCAACATAACAATGTGCATATCTTTAATATTGTAATTGTATTTCATCATAATTGGTATAATGTGTATATGGGATGATGTCATGGTTGAAGCAGGTACAAGATAGAATGAGGCCTGTCATTGGATGAGAAGGAAGGAAGGATGGGCGGGAGAAAAGTTTGAAGGAAAGGGAGGAGATGGGAACGGAAGAGGGAAGGAGAAAGAGAAACCGTGGCGGAGAGAACATGGAGGCTGACGTTAAGATTCCACCCTGTGTATTTACAGGTTGTTATGTTCTTGAAGGATGGATGTGTATGTTTAGGTGGGCAATTATGTCTTATCAATTGCATTTAAACTTATTGTGTTGTGTATTCTTTCATGTAGCGATTTAAGTGTAAGAAATTGTGCAGCGGCTAGAGACACTGGGCCGCTGCGGAATTGGGATGTGTGCTTCTGGCAAGATGTCTACCAGATATCTTGGGGCCCTGCAGTGCCGGATCTAGTGGGGAATAAAAGACAGCATTTTATTTTTTATATTTTTACAACAACATATGTAAATCCTGTTACCTTATTTTACACATCTCTGCTTGGGTATTTATTTGTGTTGTTGTTGTTGTTGTTGCTATTGTTGTTGTCATTTTAGACAGGCTCTCCCTCTCTTCTGGCTGGCCTGGAGCTTGGTATGTAGATCAGGCTGGCCTCGCTCTCACTGAAATCCACCTGCCTCTGCCTCTGCTTCCTGGATGCCGGATACCATACCCGGCTATGTTACAAGTCTTAAAGAATCTCTTTGGGACTGGAGAGAAGATGGTTCGGCAGTTTGAAATGCTGATTGCAGAGTTCACTTCCCAACACCCACATGGGCAGCTCCTAACCACCTGTGACTTGAGCACCCAGGGGTCTGACATCCTCTTCCAGCCTCTGCAGGCACAGGCAGTCATGTGTTTTTCATAGAAGAAAATAGAGGACGTTCTCGACTGGGGAGAGAAGGGAAGCCAGTCGTTTTGGCTCATATCTGTAATCCCAGCACTTGAGAGATTAAAGCAGGAGGATTGCCGCAGGTTCAAGTCCGGCCAGTATTTCAATGTGAGATTCTGTCTTAGAAACCTAAACCTGGGGCTGGAGAGATGACTCAGCGGTTAAGAGCACTGACTGCTTTTCCAGAGGACCTGAGTTCAAATCCCAGCAACCACATGGTGGCTCACAATCATCTGTGATGGGATCCGATGCCCTCTTCTGGTGTGTCTAAGACAGCTACAGAAACCTAAACCTGTGGAAACCATAGGCAGGGAGCAGTCAGCCCGAGTCAGTCAGAGAATAAGCTGAATGGGCTGCAGCTGGCAACGTCCACCTCAGATCTGAGACACGGAGCTTCAGGGCCTAATGTTCGCCTGGCAGGACGTTTGTCTTGCCCTGTTCTCCTTGTACATGCAGCTTGATAGTGACTAGGGCCATCTGAGGAGAGGAACCTCAGTTAAGAGACTGCCTCCACTGGGTTGCCTATATTGTGTCTGTAGATCATTTTCTTGACTGATTAGCTGTGGCCTGTGCCACCCCTGGGCAGGTGGTCCTAAGGTAGGTAAGATGGCAGACCTGACGAGCTAGGAGGAGTAAGCCAGTAAGCAGCACCCGTCTCGATTCCACTTTAGTCCCTGCCTCCAGATTCCTGCCCTGCTTTCCCTCCCAACAGACCGTTTTGGGCCTTGTAAGTCAGGTCAGCCCTTTCCTCCTCAAGTTGGTTTTTGTCCTGGTGTCTTATCACAGCCATGCAAACCAAACTGAGGACCTGCTCCTCCTTCTCTCTCTGTGCCTCATTCCCTCCGTGTGGAACAGGAACTTTCGACCTCTTTCTTTAAATCTATGTTAGAAATACGTACTATTACTGGGTGGTTGAGGGGAATGCAGGTGGATCTCTGTGAGGTCAGGGCCAGCCTGGTCTACAGAGCGAGTTCCAGGACAGCCAAGGCTACATAGAGAAACCCTGCCTTGAAGAAAGCAAAAAAGAAAAAGAAAAAAGAAAAAAGAAAAAAAGCAATGTGTATTTTAAAGACTATGCACACGGCCGGGAGTCTCTGAGAAAACCATGATCTTGGGTTTTTGAGCAATTTCCAACTGTTGAGATGACTCAGACCCTTACGGATGGATCGGATTCAGGTTGCCTTGTAAAACAGGGGTGAGCTTCTTGCAGGGCGGCTGATGTGTTTCAGGAGATGTTTGGCTGTCAGACTAACGGGGGCAGACAACGATAGTTCATCTTGATTGTCAACTCCATTGGACTGACAGATGCCCTCAAAGAGCAGTGAAGTGCACGTCTGTCTGTGTCTCGGACGGTTTCCAGGAAGGACCAACTAAACGAAGACCCCCCATGTAGGACGCACTGTGCCCACATGCCATGACCCCAGATAGGATAAGAGTGAGAAACCCGACAGCCAGCTCCTGTCCCCTCACTCTCTGCTAGGACACACCCTCCTATCACGGAGGACTAAAACCATGAGCCAAACACAGCTTTCCTCCCCTAACCTGTTTCGCTCAAGCATTTTGTCACAGCAACAAAAAGCTAACTAACCCAAAGGTCAAGACTGTGTGATTTGGAATGAGAAAAATAATCACACGCATCACAAAGAAGTCCAAGGCTTTAAAATCCTGATTGTGCTGCTGGGTTTTGTCAACCTGACACAAACCCAGACCTAGATTGAGAAAAATGCTTCCATAAGATCACCTGTGGGCAAGGCCCAAGGCATTTCCTGATTGACAGCTGAGGAGGGCGGGTGCAGCCCACTGAGGTTGGTCCTGGGTTGTGTAATAAAAGCAGGCTGAGCAATTCAGGAGGAGCCAGCCAATAGCAGCGTTCTTCCTCCTGCCCCTCCGGCCTCTGAGGACAGACCGTGATGTGAAGGAATGAGCCAAACCCATCATGTCCCCCCACGCGCTTTTGGTCACGTGGGTTATCACAGTATTAGAAACCCTAACAAAGACACTGACATACTCCAAAACAAAACAAAAACATATTTATAGGAATTATCTGCCGTATCTCAGCTTTCTAATTAAGTCGCAAGCTACTTGGCCACCTCTTTTATTCTACAGATATTTACAAAATCGTAGAAAAGCAAGAGAAAGTCTAGCGTCTCTCACGGTTGAAAAGAGCTGCCAGTGCTGGGTTTCCATCCTAGTAACCCAACAAAACCACTCGGCTGCACAATTTCATGCAGACATTTGCCCATAGGAAACACTGGATGTTTTCTCTCTCTCTCTCTCTCTCTCTCTCTCTCTCTCTCTCTCTCTCTCTCTCTCTCTCTCTCTCTCTCTCTCTCTCTCTCTCTCTCTCTCTCCCCCCTCCCCCCCCGGAGCTGAGGACCCAGGGCCTTGCGCTTTCTAGGCAAGCGCTCTACCACTGAGCTAAATCCCCAACCCCACACTGGATGTTTCTACACACCGGCTTCTGGCCACATGTGCTTTAGAACTTGTTTTCCCACCACTATTTGTACGCTTCCTCTTCTGGGCACTGGAAATTTGATCTTTTAAGTTACAAGTCACAGTTTTATGTGAACTGCCGTGGAGGACAAGAGAGAATTTCTGGGAGTCATTTGATCGGTCATGCAAATGACTGGGAACGATGGACCAGGGTTCCATTAAACTCAAATCAGAGACTGGACGGATGGCTCAGCAGTCAAGCCTGCTTGTCATTCTTGCAGAGGACCGGAGCTGGGTTTCCAGCACCCAAGTCAGAGTGGCTTGTGGCTCCAGGGACTCAGGCGCCCTCTTCTGGCCTCTGAGGGCACCTACCCACAATGAACTCATACGCCTACAGATGAAGAATAAAAAATAACTTCAACACAAACAAAATGTACCCCAACTCAACTGCCCTTTATTTGGATTCTAGAAATGTCTGTAGCTATTGGTGCCACCCACTCCCAGATGGAGAATGTCACTCTATCAGAGAGGAGATCAGAGTAAAAAGATACAGCAATTATTAATGACAGAAATAATGTTCTTTGTTTCGTAAAACGAACACAAACATTTGGCCTAGGAAGGATCTGGGCAAAACCCTTGGCTTTTCTAGAAAAGCTAGAAGAACTGATGCTATTGGGCCTCACTGCCCTCAGGGCACAGTCCCTTGGAGCTGGGTCGGCATGCCCTTCTCTCGCACCACTTGACATCCACTGTACCCAGAGCAGCTGAACTTGAAGCCCTGCAAGCAATCCAGACTTCCTAAGGGCGGAATTTACCAGTGCTTTCAAGCGACAGCTGTCCGTCTCTTGTGGAGTTTGGAGTGGAGAGAACTGTATCGAGGCAATTAGTTCATCTGCTAAAGTAGCCTGTCTTAATTGAAGTTGGAAAAGCCCCCAGATTAGTCATTAAAATCCGTCATAGTGTAGTGGAAGACCAGCTCAGCAAAGCTCCGACGAGGTGGGGGGCAGCGAGGAGTGTGGGGCGAGGACCGTGTTAGGGCAGGGGCAAGGGAGAGAAGAGGTAGGGGCGGAGGGGCGGGGCGGCGGGGCGGCGGGGCGGAGGGGCGGGCGGGAGGGCCGGGGCAGGGGCGAGGCGGAGGGCCAGCGGGGAGGGGTGTTGACTGAAGAGGATGAGGGAGCCCTCTAGTGGGCACTGCTATTTCTCTGGACCTTTTAAGATAAGTTAGGTTTGGAAAGGGGCAGCCACTCAAAAGATAAAACGTTCACTCAAAGGCAAAAAGGCCAGGGAGCAAGGAAAATATTCGGGAAAATAAAGTGTGTGTGCTGATGGCTGCATGAGGGTCACTGAGGGTTCTGGTGGTGGACTGAGGTGATGGGAGGCTGGGTTCCCAGAGGGAGACCCTTTCCTCTGGCTACTGAAAACCAGCAAGGGCTGAAGTATAAGGGCTAAATGAGGGGCTGGGGATTTAGCTCAGTGGTAGAGCGCTTACCTAGGAAGCGCAAGGCCCTGGGTTCGGGGCTGGGTTCGGGCCCCAGCTCCGAAAAAAAGAACCAAAAAAAAAAAAAAAAAAGGACTAAATGAAATTTAATACAGTCAAGGTATGGATGTATATTACCGGGAATGCTAACGATTTTTTTTAAAAGCTTCTTGGGACCTAGAAGTGGGTCCAAAGTCAATCATCTTTATTTTATAAATATGAAAAATTCTGAATCGTGTAATGCACCCCCCACCTACTCACGCTTCAGCTTCAACAGTTATCGGCATAAAGCTAGTCTCCTCTCCACCATCCAACTCTCCCTAGCCTGAGCCTGCTCAGTGCTCAGTGAACAGCACAGCTGCAGTGTCTCCCACACGTCTTTAAAAGCAAGCAGAGCAAAAGAATTTTCAAAGCCAAGAAAACGTTGTGCAAGTTTTCTAAGAGGGAGGTGAAATGTTTGAGTCCAAGAGTCGAAAGTCAAAACTGGGTAAAGGTCAAGCCAGTGTTGACCAAAGCAGGTTCACAAGTTCACATGTCCTCCACAGTCTGGGGCAGAGAGGTGGATGGTGTTGAGAGATTTAAAAAGGGATTTGACAGACTGGTTCTGTATTCACCGAACATAAAAATAAAATTGAATTATCAAATACTGAATATCTCAAACTGTATCTTGTATGTTTTAATTTGTAAATAACATCTCCAGTGTTTTAGGATGTAGGTCACTGGTACAATGCTTGTTCAGCAGGCACAGAACTCTGAGTCTGATCTCTTGAGGGCCACAAACATGTCTAGGACATGTTTGTGATCCCAACACCTGATGAGAGGTAAAGGCAGAAGAATCAGAAGCTCCGTGTCATTCTTGGCTATGGTCTGAGATAAGCCTGTGATAACATGACAACCTCAAAAAGCCACACTAAATAAAAACTTCTAATAATGCATATTATAGTCATGAAAATTCCTAGTCTGGGGTCTGCAGAGATGGCTCAGTGGGTAAGAGAACCAAGTGCAAACCCGAGGACTTGAGTTTGAGTCTCCAGCACCCCCGGAAAAAGCTAGGTGTGGAGACTGGAGAGACTGCTTAGCGATTAAGAACACTGACTGCTCTTCCAGAGGTCCTGAGTTCAATTCCCAGCAACCACATGGTGGCTCACAACCATCTGTAATGGGATCCAATGCCCTCTCCTGGTGTTTCTGGAGACAGCTACAGTGTACTCATATGTGTAAAATAAATAATTCTTAAAAAAAAAAAAAAAAAAAAAAAGCTAAGTGTGGCTACAGGCCTGCCTGTAGCCCCTCTGTGAGGGACAGGATGCCACCAGAGCTTGCTGCCTACCAGCCTAGCTCCAGACTCAGGGAGAGACTCTGTCTCAGGGGATTAGGTGGGGGTGACGCCTGTTTCCTCTGACTCCACACACTGATGGGGAACAGGAGTTAGACAAACTTCCCGATAGACAGACACCCAGAGAGAGGCCCTGATAATTAAGGTGGCAGATTTCTAAGATGCCCCTCTTACGCCTTGGCCTCTTGACCTGAGAGAAAATCCTTAAACAAAGGCCTTCTGGGACTTTCTGACAGGGGGGGCCTCTGCCGATGGACTCGTCCAACAAGTCCAAGGCTGTCAGAACCCAGTTACACAGCAGTCGTGGAGAAAGCCATCCTTTCTCCAAGCTGACCAACCCTCAGTTAGGGGAGAAAGACCCTTCAGAGACCTTAAAAACCCGGGCCCTGGAGGGGAGACTAGAATTTTGGCTTCCTGGGTCATCCCTCGGTTTTCCAAGGGCCCTTTGTCTGTGTGTCTGCTGCAGGTGTGTGCGTCCTCACTCAACAGAGTCTCTCCTGCTGGCTGCGTCTGCTCCGGGTTGCTGGGCTGGGGATTGCTCCACTCTTACTTATCACAAGTTAGATTTCTTCTGCCTTTTAATTCTTTAACTGGCAGAGAGAATGAACCCAGGCAAGATCCCCAAGTAAAAGGTACATGGACTTTCACTCCGCATATACAGAAGTTCTTATATAATGACACACACATTATACTACACACACACACACACACACACACACACACACACACACACACATGCACGCACGCACACGGTAACTAGTGCAGAAGAAATGGGAAATTGAAAGAAAAACTTCCCTTCTCCCAGAGATAACACTGGAAACCGCTGGATAAGTCACAGGAAGGGTGAGAGCAAGACAAAGACAAAGCAGGTTTTAAGCTTTTTAATTTTATTCCTTAGGTGGGATTCTTGGGAAAGAGTAAACTAATTGAAAATTAGCAATTAAGAATTTCGAGTATACCCCGCAGAGTTGGACTATGGAAGGGGCGTTAACAGCCAGGGTAGGTGACTTCAAGTGGCTGTGGAATGACCACACAACTGGGGTTGGACTCCTGCAGCTCCTAGAAGTTTGCACTACTTAGACTGTTGTTACACAATGAGCAACTCGAGGTGCAGGGGGTGGGAGGTGGGGGTTGAAGCACTCTTCTTCCGCAGAACCTGAAAGAAGAGCTACTCGCAGATCCTTGAACAGGAGCTATTTACCTGAGCAGAAAATGCTTGCAACATAAAAAGCAAGTCAAATGTCACAAACCAATCTGGGGAAATGTCACTGTGTAAGAATAAGGTGAGTGACAGGTAGGGTTGGGCTTGGTGCCTGATAATGCGTCATGTTGTTATATAACGACAGCTCACCCTGCGCCTTCTTGGCATTTTACAGTTCCTAGGATGCGCAACAACACGGGGAGAGAAAAAAGGGATACCGGCAGATTTTAGCCCGGAAGAACAGTCTGGCTGGGGACCGAACCCAGGGCCTTGCGCTTGCTAGGCAAGTGCTCTACCACTGAGCTAAATCCCCAACGGTTGCAAACTCCTTTAACCCAAGCATTTGGCGGTCTGACCAGGCAGTGGTGAATCCCCGTGCTCAGGAGGCAGAGGCAGGAGGATCTTTGTGAGTTTGAGGCCTGCCCCGTCTGGTTTACAGAGCGAGCAACAGGACAGCCAGCGTGACAGAGAAACCCCGTCTGGGAAACGAGACAGGGAGGGAAAGAGAGGGTAGGGGATTGTCGGCATAGGGACAGATCATCCTTCCTCAGAAGCTTGGGATACAGTCTGCCTGCTTGTCTGGTCTTGACTCCCCGCTTGCTCTGTGATGCAACCAAGGATGCAGTTTAGAGGCTGTGACTGACATGTTTCAGTCTTTGAGGCATGGCCCCAACATAATGAAGCTTTTCTGGGTTTCCTTCATCCCAGGAGCTTTTTGGAGTGAAAAGGTTCAGTGAACGGCGGGGCTTCATTATTTTTTTCGGGAGTTTTAAAAACATGTATGCATGCCTTGGGGAATAGAAGTGCATAGTATCCACGCAGGAACCCTTGGAGGCCCGAGTGGATGTCCGCTTCCCTAGAACCGAGGATACAGGCTGTAAGCCAACACGCATGCTCTGGGGACCCCGTCAGGTCTCCTGATAGAGCACTGAATGCTTTTTTTTTTTTTTTTTTTTTTCTTTTTTTCAGAGCTGGGGACCGAACCCAGGGCCTTGCGCTCGCTAGGCAAGCGCTCTACCGCTGAGCTAAATCCTCAACCCCAGCACTGAAGGCTCTTAAGTGGTCAACATCTCTCCCAGTTCTGAGTGGTAGGCTTTAATCAGAACGTAGACCCCAAAACCCCACCACCGCATTGCATGCGCTCCTCCGTCTTCTTTGCAATCTGAAAATTATGACTTCTTAAAAACCAGGGTTTGTAAAAATCTTGGGCTGGTGAGACAGCTCAGTAGGTGACAGCTCTTGCTTCTTACTAAGCCTAACGTCCTCCGTCCTCCGTTCAATCCCTAGAACCTACCTATGCGTCTGAAGGAGAGAGTCACCACCCGCCCGCAAGCTGGCCTCTGACCTTCACGGAGAAGCCACACCATGTGCACACTCAAAGAATAAAAGAATAAATGAGGGCTGGAGAGATGACTCAGCAGCTAAGAGCACTGACTGCTCTTCCAGACGTCCTGAGTTCAATTCTCAGCAACCACATGTCGACTCACAACCATCTGTAATGGGATGCGATGCCCTCTTCTGCTGTGTCTGAAGACAGCGACAGTGTACTCACATACAAAAAAATAAATAAATCTTTAAAAAGAAAAGAAAAAAGAATAAATACATAACTTTTCGAGTCTGAGGTCCACATCATAAAAAAAAATACATAAATGTAATGGAAATTTTAAAGGGGTCAGGGGTCAAGTGTGCCTGCAGAGAACCAGAATTCGATCTCGGGCACTCACTTCAGGTGGCTCACTACTGCCTATAAGTCCAGCTTGAGGGAATCCACCCTCTTCTGGCTTCTGGGACATGCCATACATGTAACACACACACACACACACAAATTAATCTTTAAAGAAACCTGTATCAAAGTAATGTAAGATGGTATTCTCTTCCTTTGATTTTAGTAAATCTAAAATGGAATTTCAAAAATAAAAGCAAATTATGTATAGCACAGGGAAATATCTATAGCACAGATTCGATCTGGTGTGCAAGGTGAGCAGGGCACACTACAGCTTGAGTTCCTGAGTGAGCCCCGAGTCCAGCAGCATCAGTGTGTGCACAAGGCAAACTGCCAGGAGCCAAGCCACTTACACACTCTGTCTCAGGTATGGTTCAGGAATGTCAAACCCACTTACACCCTCTGAGAAACTTAGCCAGTTATCTGTTCTTATCAGCATACCTGCAATTTGAGGCTTAGGGCTATAGGGAGGGTAGTGGCAGTGATGGATCGATGAGTCCTGGGTGGCCTTCTCGCCTGCTTGCCTTTATAAGCCACTGTTTTTAAATAAAGTTTGAGAGCTTGATCAGGTCATAAACTTGCGCTCCTTCTTTGCACCTCCTGTCCCCCATTCTTTCACCCCCTCCCAGATCCCCACTGGAACCCCCAAAGGCCGGGGCAGCAGACTACACCCTCACTGCAGTTCTAGAAATGAGGAGAGAGAAGTGGGGGTAGAAAGAAACCTCAAGGGCTTGGGGATTTAGCTCAGTGGTAGAGCGCTTGCCTAGGAAGCGCAAGGCCCTGGGTTCGGTCCCCAGCTCCGAAAAAAAGAACCAAAAAAAAAAAAAAAAAAAAAAAAAGAAACCTCAATACTTCCAAAAGAAAGCACATGCTTACATGCTTAGTATTGTGTTAAGCAGGGCGTGTGGCATGTGCTGGTATCCTAGGACCTGGAGGCCAAAGCAAAATGACTCATGGTCATTCAGATTCACAAAGTGAATCTGAGGCCAGCCTGGACGTCATGACAAGACCTTGTCTCAAAACACCAAAAATAAATAAATAAATAATAATAAAAATAAATAATAGTTAATACTGCTTTAACACAACATGTGTAAAATGCAGTCAAGCCACACCTAAAGAAGTGACAGGCATCCAAGGCTCCTTCCTCAGGAGGATGTGAGTCACAGGCTGTGCCCAGCCTGTGCGGGGTCAGTCAGGGGTCACTGGTCTTGTTACATTGCTTTCTCTCTAATGTTCACATTGTTTCCAGCAGGAGGGAGGAAGCAGGAGCCCAGTGAGTTGGCTGTTATCCATACAACTATTTAACAGTTCATTTCTGTCCCCTGTTTCCTGCCAGGGCAGAGATTTCCTTAATCCCCACTGTAGTAGACCACAGGGGCCTTTAGAATGCTGGGCTTTCTGATGCAAGTGTCACAATTGACACGGGTGGTCTCAGCTACCCTAAAGGCTGAGGCAGAAGCTGCTGGAGCCCTGGAGTTATGGCCAACCTGCACAGTACTATCAGACACTGTCTTTTTTTCTTTTTTTTTCTTTTTCTTTTTTTTTTTTTTTTTTTGGGAGTTGGGGACCGAACCCAGGGCAAGCGCTCTACCACAGAGCTAAATCCCCAACCCCAGACACTGTCTTTTTAAAAAGTACTAAATATTCTGATTTAGTAGGTGTGTTTATTACTTTCTGTGTCATTATTATCCCTGTGACCAAAGCATATAATAAAAATGACTGCTTTAAATTTGTTTTCGAAGAGTTATATGCTTATATGTGCATTGATTTTTTTTTTAATTTTTTTTTTATCTTTTTGCCTGCATGCATTTCTCTGCGAAGGTGTCAGATCCCTTGGGACTGGAGTCATAGACAGTCGTGAGCTGCCATGTGGGGACTAGGAATTGAACCTGGGTCCTCTGGGAAAACAGCAGCCAATGTTTTCCTCATTCTTTCCCCAGCCCTTTTTTTTCCTTTTTTTTTTTTTTTTTTTTTTTTTTTTTTTTTGAGACAAGGTTTGGATGGCCTGGAATTCACTCAGTAAACCAGGTTGGCCTTGAACTTACAGAGATCTCCACAGTGCTAGGAATGAAGGTGTACACCACCATGCTCAGCAATGGAAACAAGATAAGGGAAAGTTTCATTTTGGTTCAGGGTTTCAGAGGACTTCAGCATTCTCATGAGTTAGTGAGACCCATGGGACAGCTGGTGTTAATTGTCAGCTTGACAGGACCTAAAATCAGATATCTGGGCATGCCTTGATTATATTAACTGTGGTTGGAAGACCTGCCCACTGTGGATGACACCATTCCCTTGGCTGAGACCCTGGACTATATACATGGAGAAAGGAGGCTGGGCAGCAGCAGGCATTCGTTGTTCTCTGCTTCCTGATTGACCTGACATAAATTCTGCTGTGACATAAGCAGCTGCTTCAAGCTCCTGCTGTCTTTACCTCCCTGCCATGATGGACTATACCTTTAACTGTGAACCAGAATAAAGCCATTCTCCCTCAGGTTGCTTTTGTCCAAACATTTTGTCACAAAAACAGGAAAAGAAACTAGGAAGCTGAGAACAGAACAGAGACTACAAGCAGATCCAGGGTATAATCCTCAGAGATCTGCCTCCAGTGACCCACCTCCATCAGCCTGGCCCCTCCCACAGCCTCCCAAAGCTATGTCATCACTGGGGATCAGATGTTCAAACATATGAACCTGCAGAAGACATCAGTGATTCAAACCACAATGATAGGTCTGATGCTTCTATATTAATCACTGTAGAGAAACGCCTGAGGTGATTAATTACAGAGAAAAGATTTACTTTGGCTCATGATTCTGAAGAATACGGGCCATGATCAAGTGTCCTCATGGCCTTGGCCTTGACAAAGACACACATCAAGGTGAGAGTGCATGGCAGGAAAAAAAACAGTCATCTTGTGTCAAGGAAGCAAAGAGGAAAAAAAGGAAAGAGAGCAGATCTCATGATTCCCTTTCTTGCTTGCTTTTGTTCTTGCTTTTGTTTTTGTTTTTAAAGACAAGATTTCTCTGTGTAGCCTTGGCTGCCCTGAACTTGTTCTGTAGACCTGGCTGTCCTTGAACTCAGAGATTTCCTGCCTCTGCCTCCATAGTGCTGGACTCCATGATCCTTTTTCAAGGAAGTGCCTCCAGTTATGGAAGGACCTCTGCTAGGACACACCTTTAGGACCAAGTCTTTAACTCAGAGACCTCTGGGAGATTCTAACACTGTAAAGCAGTGGTTCTCAGCCTGTGGGTGTCAACCCTTCCAGGAGTTGAGAGACCTTTTCACAGGGGTTGGCTGAGGCCATCCAAAACCACATATAATTCATAACAGTAGCAATGAAAATAAAGTTATGGCTGGGGTCACCACAACATGAGGAACTGTATTAGAGAGTTGCAGCATCAGGAAGGTTGAGAACCACTGCTGTAGGGGATGTGGTATGAGACTCAGTATTTTATTACATTTGTTTATTTTTTAGCTATTTTATTAGTTATATGTATGAATGTTTTGCCTGCATATAAATCTGTTCACTATTTATGTGCTTGGTACCTTTGGAGGCCAGAAGATGGTGTCTGACCTCTTAGAACTGGAATTGCAGACAATTGTGAGTCAACATATGGGTGCTGGGAATCAAACCCTGATCCCCTGAAAGATCAGCTAGTGGTCTCAACCACTAAGACATCCATCCTTCCCCTAGGGACTCAGTATTTTTTTAAATATTTATTTACTATATATAAGTACACTGAGGGGCTGGGGATTTAGCTCAGTGGTAGAGCGCTTACCTAGGAAGCGCAAGGCCCTGGGTTCGGTCCCCAGCTCCGAAAAAAAAGAACCAAAAAAAAAAAAAAAAAAAAAGTACACTGTAGCTGTCTTCAGACACACCAGAAGAGGGTATCAGATCTCATTACAGATGGTTGTGAGCCACCATGTGGTTGCTGGGAATTGAACTCAGGACCTCTGGAAGAGCAGTCAGTGCTCTTAATCACTGAGCCATCTCTCCAACCCTCAGTATTTTTTTTAAAATGAAGTTTATCTAACAAATAACTCATGCACTCACATGATTTAAAAAACTATAAAAAGTGCAGAAGAGGGTCATCAAATTGTTTACCCTCAGAGGGTAAAGGTGTCTGCTGAAGTTTGATCTCCAGGGCCCACACGGCAGAAGGAAAGAATCAGTTCCTGCAAGTTGTCCTTTGACCTCCACATACATGTAGCCTTAGGTGGCGCCATTTCCTAGTCAGGGGATCCTGAACTGTGTAAGAATGGAGAAAGCAGGGGCTGGAGAGATGGCTCAGCAGTTAAGAGCACTGACTGCTCTTCCAGAGGTCCTGAGTTCAAATCCCAGCAACCACATGGTGGCTCACAACCATCTGTAATGAGGTCAGATGCCCACTTCTGGTGTGTCTGAAGATAGTGACAATGTACTTATATATAATAAATAAATCTTTAAAAAAAAAAAAAAGAATGGATAAAAAAAAAAGAATGGAGAAAGCAAACTGGAGGTGAGCATGTGCGTTCAGTGCTCTTAGCTTCTTGAATATGGGTGCAGTGTCATCAGCTGTTCTGAGTTCCCACCTCAGTGACTTCCCCCAAATGATGAACTATAAGCTGGAATTGCGCACTAAAACCCTTTCCGGGGCTACCATTGCAGTTAACAGTGGATACAGCTCTGGCGGAGGGTTCCCAGCTCCCACCTTAAGTCACCTGCCACAGCCATCTGCTGCCAAGTGTATCATATCTCTACAATTCTACTTTGTGTCTCTTACTCTTTGTCTTTCCTCCTCCTCTTCCTCCCCCTCCTCCTCCTCTTCCCCCTCCTCTTCCTCTTCCTCCCCCCCTCTTTTCCTCCCCAACCAACAGTGCCGGGGACTATTATCTATCAATCTCTCATTTTCCAGCATGGTGTGGGTTTTCTGAACAAAAGACATCTTTGAGCAGTGGTTCTCAACCTTCTTAATGCTTTGACCTTCTAATACAGTTCCTCATGTCGAGGTGACCCCCAACCATATTTTGTTGCTACTTTGTAACTGTAATTTTGCTACGGTTATGAATCATAATGTAAATAACTGATATGCAGTATATCAAATATGAGACCCCCCCCAAAAGGGGGGGCCACCCACGGGTTGAGAACCACTGTCTTAGGGTAACTGACAGTCCTGGAAGCTAGTGTGTCTTTCTGAAGAAGTTTGGACATAGCATGGAAGTCATGTGACCTTCCCCACTCTCCTGGAGACAAGTCCCTATTCATTCCCCGGTGAAGAATGATGTCTTTGTTGGGAGGAGGAAGCAGAGGTGCTAACTGCCTTACAAGTCTGTCTTCAGATTTGGGGGGATCTTCTGCAGTGCACCCCTCTGCATAGGCTGTAGCACTTGACTTTCACATCACCCTTGGGGAACAGGGTGTGGGATCCGCTGCGATTTGCTGCTCCAGCTGCTTTTCTGCCTCAGCGATGAGCTATATTCTGACGCTTGGGTTTGGTGTCTCCTGTCAAAATATGGATGTGAAACTGTAGTAACACATTAGCTTGCAAACGGTAAAGATCTCAGACCCACTTACAGTCGCTGACAGAAAGAGGCCAAGGGATTAGAAAGGATGAACATTCAACAAAACCATCAAAGGACTTGATGGGAAGTTAAGAACATTTGCCAGGTGTTCTGTGCAGTTCACAGGTCTCACAGAGCTGGCCTCCACGGGGCTCTTAGGACATTAAGGATGGGGTGCAAGGCCTCATAGCCTACAAGATGCCACTTTGGTGTTAAAGAAAATTCAAGGTGGAAAGGCCATCCTCATTTTCCTCAGTCAGATCACAGAACCTCTATTTGAGAGGACACCCCCTGCAGCTCCCACTTCCCCCTCACCCCCAAAGAACGGGGAAGGGAGGCTCTTCAGCAATAGGATAGAGAAGAATCTGAATGAATTCTGAATGAACATGGCTTTGCCAATTTCTCACGGTCCATTGCCGTTCTCTCAAGCTTCTTTGTACAAGCTAGTTGTATTCAGCTTCCCTGAGGGGAGGGAACCTCAATTGAGAAAATGCCTCCAGACAAAATGGGCTGTAGGCAGACAAGCCAGTGGGGCATTTTCTTAATTAGTGATTGTTTGGGGACGGCCCAGCTCACTGTGGGTGGTTCCATCCTTGAGCTGTGTGGTTCTGGGTTCTATAAGAAAGCAGGCTGAACAACCCATGGGGAGCAAGCCAGTAAGCAGCACCCCTCCATGGCCTCTGCATCAGCTCCTGCCTCCAGGTTCCTGCCTAGTTAGAGGTCCTGCCTTGCCTTTCTTCAGTGGATTGTGACTTGGGATGTGTAAGCCAAATGAACCCTTTGCTCCCTGAGTTGCTTTGGTCATGGCGCTTTATCACAGCAATAGTCACCCTGACTAAGATACTCTTCATACATACTGTGTGCCTGCTCACGTGTCACCAAACCGAAGTATAAAAAGATATACCTCTTTATTTGTTCCTTTGAGTCCTCATTATCTTATCTTATCCTGTGTCCTGTAGACTTTATATTAAAATATATACACAGTGGGCTGGATATAGAGCTCAGTTGTTAAGAGCATTGGCTGCTTTTCCAGGGTTTAATTCCTAGGACCTACAAGCTAGCTAACAACTGTAACTCTAGTCCCAGGAGATCTAATGCCCTCCTCTGGCCTCCAATGGCACTGGGCACACCTGAAAACTAGCTCTCTTCCATAAAGTCCCCAGTGCTCCAATTCTCACCCTCCCCCCTGTCTGTGGAGCAGAGGGGAGTGCTCCCATGCTCACCCTCTTCCCTATCTGTGGAGCGGAGGGGAGCACATTGCTTAACCAAATTTCAGCAGCTTAGTCACCTTTACTTTTAATAGACAGTGGCAGTTGGCATTATCACTGTGCTCATATTACAGCAGGGCAGTCACCCAACACACGTCCCACCTGACTGAGTCCATCACTTCCAACTGCCTTCAGTCTGTGCAGTGGGGGAGGCCTGGGAAGAGCGGTACACTGGGATGTGATGGAGAAGGATTATAACGAGCACACCAAGGTTCGAGTGGACTTAGCCTCTAACACTGTCCCTGACTACTGACCTTCTCTTCGTCTCAGCGAGGTAGGAGAAAGGATCCAGTTTTTTCTTTTTAATTTTATGAGCGGCAATTCCCCACTTTTGCTGACCAGTTCTCACCTTAGGTGAAACTTAGTTTAGATATTTATTTAAATGACAGATTGGACTTTCCTGGGGGGAAACTATTGAATTAATGTACTCAAGTGAACTGAGATTACATGTATAGCTGTTTTGAGTGGAGGTCCAGAAAAATCGTAGCTTTTTCTATGGTTCTGCAGGTCCCTTCTGGAAAAACAATTTAAAAGGAGGAAAGATTTTGTTGTTATTATTTTCGAGACAGAGTTTCTCTGTGTAGCCTTGGCTGTTCTGGAACTCTGAGATCGGCTTGCCTCTGCCTCCCAAGTACTAGGATTAAAAGCATGGACCACCACTGCCTTACTGTGGGGCTAAGGTAGGCTGAACAGACATGTTTCTGTCTGATTTTGTTAAGAATGTGTTTATATGCCAGGTGATGGTGGCCCATGTCTTTAATCCCAGCATTCGTGAAGCTGAGGCAGGAAGATCTCTGAGTTCAAGACCACCCTGGTCTATAAAGTGAATTCTAGGACAGCCAGATAGCCAGAGCTACACAGAGAAACCCTGTCTTGAAATACAAAACAAAAATTTTTCTCTAACATTGATTTCTCTCTCTCTCTCTCTCTCTCTCTCTCTCTCTCTCTCTCTCTCAAACACACACACACACACACACACACACTCTCTCTCTCTCTAATATTTGTGTTTTCTTTATTTCTTCACCATGCAATGCAACATCAATTGAGATTTTTTTTCTACTTTTAGAGGTACAGGTTACATCAGCAAGTTTACAGTTTTAAACTTATTTTTTTTTCTTTTTTCTTTTTTTCAGAGCTGGGGACCAAACCCAGGGCCTTGCGCTTCCTAGGTAAGCGCTCTACCACTGAGCTAAATCCCCAGCCCCAAGTTCTTGGTTTTTAATAATACCATGTACTGGCTAGTTTTGTGTGGCAACTTGACACAAGCTGGAATTACCACAAAGAAAGGAACCTCTGTTGAGGAAATGCCTCCATGAGATCCAGTTGTAAGGCATTTTTCAACTAGTGATCAAGGGGGGAGGACCCAGCCCATTGTGGGTGGTGCCGTCCCCTGGGTTAATAGTCTTGTGTTCTATAAGAGAGCAAGCTGAGCAAGTCAGGGGAAGCAAGCCAGTAAGTAACATCCCTCCATGGCCTCTGCATCAGCTCCTGCTTCCTGACCTGCTTGAGATCCAGTCCTGACTTCCTTTGGTGATAAACAGCAATGTGGAAGTGTAAGCTGAATAAACCCTTTCCTCCCCAGCTTGCTTCTTGGTCATGGTGTTTTGTGCAGGAATAGAAACCCTGACCAAGACATACTATGACTGTAAAATAAAATGCTTTTGCTTTTCAAGAAGAACATCCTGTGGGGCTGGAGAGATGACTCCGTGGTTAACAGCGCTTGCTGCCCTGGCAGAGGACCTGGGTTTGGCTCTTACTGTCCATATTGCAGATCACAACTGTCTGTTACTCCGGTCATAGGGGATTCGATGCTCTTGTTGATCTCCATTGGCAGCAAGCACTGTTGCACGGTGCACATACATACATGCAGGCAAAACATACCTATACATTAACTTTAAAAAATTACACATGCTGACATGTTATGGTAAAGTAGCATCATAATTTCAATCTCATTTCAAAATGTTTAGAAAAAAAGTATAGAGAGAATAATACACCATGGACAATAAAATGCTAGTATTCGGGGAGTCTGGTTGAAAGGTTTGTGTTTTGTGCTATTTTTGTGATTTTTTTTCCCTAAGTCATTACTTCAAAAGTCCAAAAAATAACTTTCTACCTGTGAATTTTGACACAACTAAAGATAACAGGAATGATGGACAATCCCTTGGGAGGAATAATTTTATGACCCATTGCTCTAGTTGAGGCCACAGATGTGCTCTCTGATAATGAACAAGGATTTATCTACTCTTCTAAATATGGAGCAGGGACTCGATTGTGTGATCAGGGCTAGAAACTGCCCTGGCGAGTTTTATGTCGCCTTGACTGAAGAGGAAGGAGCTCAAGAGAGAATGACTCCATTAAGATCAGGCTGCAGGGGTCTGGAGAGAAGGTTCAGTAAGAGCACTGACTGCTCTTCCAGAGGTCCTGAGTTCAAATCCCAGCAACCACACGGTGGCTCACAACTGTAATGAGTTCTGGTGTGTCTGAAGACAGTTACAGTGTACTTATATATAATATATAAATAAATCTTAAATAAATAAATAAATAAATCTTTAAGATAGGGCTTCAGCACGGTCTTAATTAGTGATTGATGGGAGGCCCCGCCCACTGTGGGTGGAGCCATCCCTGGGCTGGAAACCCTGAGTTTTTTTTTTTTTTTTTTTCTTTTTTCTTTTTTCTTTCTTTTCGGAGCTAGGGACCGAACCCAGGGCCTTACGCTTGCTAGGCAAGCACTCTACCACTGAGCTAAATCCCCAACCCCAACCCTGAGATTTCTATGGCCCAGCATATGACAGATCATTCAGTGCCATTCTTCATTGTTTGAAACCATGTGTAACACAGAAATCCACAATCCACAGGCTCTCTAAATACATAACAAGTTCAAAAGATGCCCCGTGGTGGAAGTCTGTTTCGACTGCTGACAGGCACAGGGGCTGAAGCTTATCACTGCTGCTGTGATGGTTGGACTAGTGAGTGAGGTTGGATGGACTCACTGGATAAACTGATGACATTATCGACTTACCTGGTGGGAGCTGGCTACTCCAGCAGCTAACACAGTCAATGGAAGGTATGCAGCACTCTTTTCTTCCTAAGTATATTACTCAGGGATTTTTGTTCGAAATAACACAAATTATATATAAAAATAATATGTATAATTTATATAATTGTATATATAGAATTTATATACTAAAATCAAAGGTCCTAATTTTTTTCTTCTTCTCCTCCTTCTCCTTCTAAATACTTATTTATTTATTGTATATAAGTACATTGTAGCTGTTTTCATGCATGCACACAGGAAGAGGGCATCAGATCTCATTACAGATGGTTGTGAACCACCGTGTGGTTGCTGGGATTTGAACTCAGGACCTCTGTAAGAACAGTCAGTCCTCTTAACCACTGAGCCATCTCTCCAGCCCCTCTTCTTCTTTTTCTTAGCTTCTTTCTTACTTCTTCCTCCTCCTTTTCCTTTTGATTTTTAAAGACTGGGATTCTCTGTGTAGTCCTGGCTGTCCTAGAACTAATCTGTAGACCAGCCTGGCCTTGATCTCACAGAGAGCCACCTGTCTTTGCCTCCTGGATGCTAGAATAAAAGGTGTGTACAATCACAAATGCCTAGCAATAGTCTATTAAGGATCTAGAATTGAATACATTACAATGCTGACACTCCTCCGGGAAGAGAAAGCTTGTAACCACCAGGGAGCTGATGGCTTTTACACTAAGAATCAGGGTTATGTACATCATGAGGTGCTAACCTCTGCAGTACAGTGTCCTTGGTTAATTCTGTTCCACTGAAGTAGGCATTCACAACCAGCATGAAGGGGGACACAAAGGGGGAACTAAGCCCCTGTGGTGGTTTGTATATGCTTGGTTCAGGGAGGGGCACTATTTGGGGGTATGGCCTTGTTGGAGTAGGTTTGTCACTGTGGGTGTGGGCTTTAATACCCTAGTCCTAGCTGCCTGGAATGAGTCTTCCATTAGCGGCCTTCAGATGAAGATGTAGAACTCTCAGCTCTGCCTGTACCATGCCTACCTGGATGCTGCCATGTTCCTGTCTTGATGATAATGGATTGATCCTCTGAACCTGTAAGCCAGTGCCAAGTAATTGTTGTTCTTTGTAAGACTTGCCTTGGTCATGGCGTCTGTTCACAGCAGTGAAACCCTAACTAAGGCAGAAGTTGGTACCACGAGTGAGGTTGTAATCTGCAGCTGTCCACTTCTGGGTGGCGCCTGCGTAATGTGCAGAGCCGTCAGTAAGAGAGGCCCTAGCCTTCTCTCCTCCAGTCAGCTTTTCATAGGGAACACCCCATGGGGCTACGGGTGCATGCTTGGCAGCAGATGGCCTTGTAACAGGAGTAGAAACCATAGGCATCTGAGCGACTTCTTCTTTTTTTTTTTTTTTTTTCTTTTTTCTTTTTTTTCGGAGCTGGGGACCGAACCCAGGGCCTTGCGCTTGCTAGGCAAGCGCTCTACCACTGAGCTAAATCCCCAACCCCCCTGAGCGACTTCTTCATGCAACTTGCTTGTGCCTTCAGGATCTGCCTGGGCCTGATCATGTGTATACCACTTCCATTTGATAATAGACTGCTGCTGTGCACGTCCTACTTTATGACCTGGAGGGTCTGAAAACACACAGCTCATGATAGGCAGTTCAGGTCGCATGGTAACTTGTCCTATTGTCAAACATTCAGTTTCCACTATGGCCCAAAAAGCAAGCCAAGACTGTTTTTTTCTTCCTTCCTTCCTTCCTTTCTTTCTTTCTTTCTTTCTTTCTTTCTTTCTTGGTGGTGGGAGGGAACTGGTACAATAATTTACCTTTCATCTTAGAAGGAATATCTCTACATGCCCCACACCACTGGCCTCCTAAGAACGTCACTGAGGTAGATGGCCCTGAATTTTGGTTGGGTTTATCTCCCATCCTCTGATACACATGTGTTACCAATGAGTCCAAAGTGGTTGCTACTTCCTGCTCACTTGGTCCAGTCAGCATAATGTCCTCAATACCGTGCAGCAATGTGATATTTTGTGGGAGACACAAACAATCAAGATCCCTTCTAATTAAGTCATGACACAGGGCAGAGTTAATATATCCTTGAGGTAAAACTGTAACGGTATACTGCTGGCCTTGCCAACTGAAAGCAGATTGCTTTTGGTGGTCCTTATGGACAGGAACTGAGAAGGCATTTGCTGGATCAATGGCTGCATATCAGGTACCAGGAGATGTGCTAATTTGCTCAAGTAACAGAACTACATCTGGTGCAGCAGTTGCAATCGGGGTTACTACCTGACTTAGTTTTCGATAGTCAGCTAGCTGTCATTCTCCATGATCCATCTGTCTTCTACCCTGGCCAGATAAGGGAGTTAAAGGGAGATGTGGTGGGAACCACCACCCCTGCATCTTTCAAGTCCTTGATAATGGCAGTAATTTCTGCAATTCCTCCAGGAATACAATTCTGTTTTTGATTCACTATTTTCTTTGGCAGAGGCAACTCTAAGGCTTCCATTTAGCCTTTCCAACCATAATGGCCCTCACTCCATAGGTCAGGGAACCAATGTGAGAATTCTATCAATTTCTAAGTATATCTATCCCAACTATACATTCTGGAACTGTGGTAATGACCTCAGGATGTGTTCAGAGACCTACTGGACCAACTGTGAGCTGGCCATCAGTCAAAACTCCATTACCTGTCCTCCATAAGCCCCTACTTTAACTGGAGGGCCACAATGTTTCTTGGGGTCTCCTGAGATCAGTGTCAATTCAGAACCAGTATCCAATAGACCTGGAAAGTCTGGTTATTCCCTTTCCCCTAGTGTACAGTTACCCTGTAAAAGGCTGTAGGTTCCTCTGGGGAAGAACTGGAGAAAGGCTACCATAAAACTTTTTGGTGTCATATCAAGATCCTTCCTCAGGGGAACCTGGTCACCCCTTCATTCAAGGGGCTCTAGCTCTGCAAATGGACTTAAGTCTGGAAACTGACTCACTGGCCAAGATTGCTTTTTGCCATGATCCAATGTGGCCTTTCTTTCGTTTGTTTGAGAATTTTCCTGCTTATACAGATCAAACAGATATGTAGTAGGCTTCCTATCTATTTCATGCCTGGAAACACCATGACAGATTAGCCAGTTCCAAAGGTCCCAACGAGTCATGCCATTATAAATTTTACCTCTCCTGTGCTGACCATTATGGGCTATATCATTATAAATGTTGTTTTGTCTACGCCGTCCATTATAATAACTATGATCACCTTGTCTCTGGAGATTCAATGCCCTGTTACCTTGGGGCCCAATTAAACCCATTGCATTTAATTCATCTAATTGAGCAGAAACATCTCCAATCCTAAGGTCTGGCACAAAGAAAAGGGCAAGAACAAAACCCTTCAAATGTGCTGGTGCCCACCAGGATTCATGAAGGGCGTATCTTCGGGCCCTCCCATTGTGGAGGATTAGGTTTTACACAACATATTCACTCTAGCACTGCAGTTTCCCTGAGCCTTAAAATCCCCTCATCAACACTAAGCCAAGGATTATCAGGCACCTCCTTTCCGGTATCACTGTTTGATAAACACTTCAGCCAACCATTCAAACACACTTCTGACATCCTTTTTAACTGTGTGGGCTTCCATATTGAACCTAGAATCTCCACTCAGAGGACCCACGCCAATCAACTCAGCCTGATCTCGTTTATGTTCCTTCCACCATTATCCCACGCCCTTAAAATCCGTTCCCAGACATAGTCCCCAGACTTCCACTTGAATTAGCAAACTCATTAAGCTACTCATGGACTACACTTTCTACCTCCCCTCTAGGGGCCTGTTTTGCCTTGAATCTGGCTATAGATCTAGAAGAAACTATTGGTGGGCCTTGAGAAACATCAGTATTGTCTGGCATTTTCTTCAGAGAAAGTCACTGCTGGTTTATCAGACTCTGAGGGATTAATTTCCTCATGTGAAAAAGGATTATTTCAAGGGGTGGACTATAGTGGCTCTTCCTGGTTGTCAACCTGACTCTATCTGGAATGAACTACAATCCAGAATGGGAAGGCTCACCTGTGATCCTGATCTTGAGGCTCAGAGATACGAGTTTCTGACCTGGATCTTGGCATGGAGATCTTGAGGAAAAGTGGCTATGAATCTCAGGCAAGGAGATCTCTGAGTTCAAGGTCATCTGGGACAAAGCAAATTCCAGATCCAGGCACAGTGGTACACACCTTTAATCGGGGTCATATCTTCTGCTGGAGAGGACATTGGAAGAAGATGCTTTCTTATTCGTCTGCTTGCCTTGTGGGATTCAGCAGCTGCTAGATGCTTGGACTTAGATTCACAGTTGCTGCTGACCATTGTTGGAGAGTTGGACTACAGAAGTCATCAACAAATTCTCTTACCCATGAGTTCTGTGACTCTAGAGAACCCTAATACAGCCCCTAATTATTGTTTCTGTGGCTAAAAGCTCAGACCAAGGGGTTGGGGATTTAGCTCAGTGGTAGAGCGCTTGCCTAGCAAGCGCAAGGCCCTGGGTTCGGTCCCCAGCTCCGAAAAAAAAGAAAAAAGAAAAAAAAAAAAAAAGCTCAGACCAAGACTCAGTGCTACACTAAACATCCAGTATAGTCATGGGCTGGCTAAGACTTTCTATTGGTTTAATCCCACATCCAAGCAGTCTTCTCTGACGAATACCCCACATGTTCTAGATGGTGAAGGTATTTACTTCTAGATAGAAGGTATCTCCTTCTAGATAGCCACCTGGCTGCTCCTTCACACCCACATTTAAGTGGCATCCTGCAAAGGTTTTCACAAACACTGTAAGGCCTTTCTCATCCCATTGTTCTACACATACAACAAAGTCTAGGATCCACAGGTACTCGGAATCTGTACCAAATCTGTAGCAAACTCAACATCAGAGAGATCAAGTGGTACACACCCCTGTCTGTGCAGTGCTGTGGAACTGTGGTGCTTGTTATTCTTCTCTAAGTGGTTCTAGCAATAATTAGAAGATAAGTTGTAATAAATTTAAAAAAAAAAAAGCCTCGATAATTCATGAGGTAAATTCCTGGTCTTCTGAAATAAGACCACATATGAAACACAAGGCACACACCAGGACTCAGCCATGCTGCAGAACATTGCAGGGACAATTGGGAAAGTGTGACTGAAGGGGTTGGAAATCTTGTATGGTGGGGCAAGCCTCAAACTAGCACTAAGAGGTTGAGGAGTTCAAGGTCTAGCTCTCTAGAAGCAAAACAAACAAAAAAAACCCCAAGATGAAGCCAATATCTGTGGTGTGCTTGCTAACCCCATAATCCTTAGATTCAACCTCAGGACCAAACAACTAAGCAAGAGACACATGCCTAGAACATAGGTGGCAAAGGCAAGGTTATTCAGCTATTTAAGGCCAACCTTGGGTTTATAAAAAGCTATCTCAAAAACAAATCTTGCCAGCCCGTTAAGGCTCAGCTGGACCTGCCTTTGGTTCCCAGTGCTCATGGGAAGCTCCAGCTGCAGAGAATCTCTCCTTTGACTCTATGGGTGTCTGCAGTCACATGTACAAACCCACACACATGCATGCATACTCATACCACTGGCTTCTTGTCCTCCTCCCCTACCAAGCCTCTGCTGTCTTTGTTCACTTCTCTAGGGCTAGCACTAGACTTGAAATTTTCCCAAGTTCCTTCCACAAAAATGTAATGGCTGACAGTGGCCTCAAGACCCAGTAACAGCACTTCAAAGACAGCCAAGTGGCTTCCTAGACACAGCAGGACCTCCCCTTTCATCACAACACCTAGCCAGGATCCAGTTATCTGAACTTCACATCACAGAGGGGTGCTAGCACCTCCTTAAACTTAGCTCATTTTTAGACTTCCATTGCTGGAGAAACCTTAGATGGCAAATGAAGTTTAGTTTTAGCTTTAGGAGATTCATTAGCAACAGCAAGTACGGGATTTCACAAGTTCAAAATCTATTTTTAGGCAACTATTCTATCAGGCATATAAACAGTTACTTCTACAGAAGATAGTATGCTGTTCTGTTTCTCAAGATCCAATCCATACAGGTCTCGTGGGCTAATGAAGCATGGCTGCTGGCTTCCTCACATCGCATCCAGTCAGGTACCGACTAACCCCAACCTGAAAACAGCCAGCACTCGTGGTCTGTGCCATGTCTGTACAACTCTAAGGTAGTGCAGGCCAGCTTGTTAACTGCTAACTCTGGTTACCAGGAATCTGACATTAGTCCAGGAGACGTACGTAGTTCTACTTCTGAAAGCAGATAGTATTCGTTCCCTGCTAGGTGGTCTTTTGTGCGTTTGGTGAGCTCTTTCTTCCACTGAAGGTGATGAGTGAGGGTCCACTTCCCATCTCTCCTTCAGTGCAACTGAGACTCTTGTGTCTGCACTTTCCAGTCCCGTGGAGTCCCCACTGTAGCATTTACTCTAGAGGTTTAGCTTCCTAGGATGCTCAACTGGGCTCTAGCTTCTCAGACACAATTATAGCAAAGAGGAGTTCTTGAGTGAATTTAAATGCACTTTATTTTTAGACAACCCACATGACATGTTTTTTTTTTCTTTAAAAAAAAAAAAAAACAATGCCTCCACTCCAAATAAATCACGGTCAAAATAAAAGCTCAAGATGATATCAGTCCCATTTGTCCTAAGTCCTGGTGTTGTATGGATGGTAAGCAGCAGCCAATTATGGTGACAGGCGATAGATCCAATTTGTTACTGGAAAACAAAGAGATGGCATTAATAACTACCCTCAGCCTCAGTGTTGTCACTTTCTTAGTGTAGAGATGTACTCCCCAATTCAATCTGGACTGCCACAAACAAAGGCAGGCAGGAAGCGAAGGGAGAGTTTCCTTTTGCATCCTAGTGCAAACCAGAAGAACAACCATAAACTGTTCGAGGTCTATCAGTGGATGCAGAACACCCCTCACGGAGTCTGCTGACTCTATACTGTGCTCCACCCCACTGTCCTGGTGCCCACCCACTCTCTAGTCCGTTCTAAGCTCACCTACTTGGCTTGCAAAACAAGCCTCCAAAATCCAGGACGAGGAACTTTTGTTTTACCCTGACTCTACCAGTCCCTTATATAACAGACACTGTTGTATTCCTTCTTATTGAAGTTAGTAAACACTAAAAAGAAACATCCTGTTGAAATGGACTTGAACTACTGTGGGGCAGAGACACTAGCCCCATTTCACTCATTCTGCATGAGTTTATACCAGGCTAGTGTCAAACTCACACGACCCTAAGCACTCTACACAAGCAAGCCCGTCTGTCTCCAGAACCTTTTCATGTTCAAGGCACTAACCTTGTCAGATCCCACAGGATAAAGAGCCCAAATCTCACAATCTACAAGGCCTACCACCTGCAGATGGCAAAGAATCACCACACTCCTATCTTTTCTAATTTAACAGATACTTACACATTTTTCCATCTCTAAGCCATCCTTAAAGAAAATCATGAATGGAGTCACACCATCTTCACGGTAGTCCAGGAGAGCAACCATGCCATCTGGATTCATGTTTTCACCAATAAAAAACTTAAGAAGAAAACCTACAATTAGACTGTCACATACACACAAACATAAAAAGGAGATCCAGAATAACCCTAGCCAACATTTGGGAAGAAAAATCTTTGGTACTCAAAAGTAACACATGCTACCATATGTTGGCACGCACTTTTAGTCCCAGCACCTAAGCTGCAATGACAGGTAACCTCTGGGTTCAAGGCCCCCCTGGTCTACAGATAACCCAGTCTGAATGAAAAGAAAGCAATGTCTACCATTTTAAATACCAGCTCCTTGCCCACTGTGGTGCTGTATGCCTTTAACCTCAGAAAGCAGGGGTAGCTGGGCCTCAGGGTGTTCCAGGACAGCTAGAGCCATGTTTTCTGATCCCACAGTTAAGGTTATACAACCCTTTGGTTTATTCACCTGGTAGTTATTGAAATTAGCAAGGATGTGCTTAATTTGCTCTGCAGCTCCAGTCATAAAAGGCTTTACCCTTTCTGGTTTCTGTTCTTCAAGTTTGCCCTTGAGTCTAAAACAGTAAAGTAACAGGTCATCAGAATACTGAATTGAGAAAAAAAATCATTTTCTTCCAGTAAAGTAAAAGAATATAAGCCTCAACAGGAAATGGCTATGAGCAAAAACAATGATACAGTTTACTAGGTGTCAAGAAACCACTTAAAAAAATTCAATCCCAGGCATCTTAACTCTTAAAGTAACTGTTACTCTTCAAAGCTAAAGCCAGCTGGCTGGTCCCAGTATCCTCACATTATTGGAAAGCAACTTCACTGTATAACAAAAGGTTCTCCTTTCCCCAGTCCTTTATAACTAAAGTCCTAGGACCCTGACCACCAACACAGGGTGCTTACGTCACTTACGATTTCATGTAGTCTTTGATATACTTTTTGTAGGCCTCTTTTGTGAAGCTGGTTTCTTGTAAGTGATGGTTCATGACAATGTCAACACCGGTGACTACTGTGCTTTCGGTACCTTCGCCCTCCGGACCTTCAGCGGAAGCATTTCCACCAATGAGTGAATCATCGATGGCACCCTCTGTTCTACTGACCATCTACATTTAGAAAAAACAATTTAGTTGAATGGGGAGAAAAAAAATCCTATACGCCGGCAACGATCTGTTAGTTCCCTGAAACATTTTAATCTCCCCCAAAATAATTGCTGCCCTGACCGAAAGCCGTGGTCATTCTAACCAAGCGGAACCAAGTTGCTGTGGGTTCTCTCGGATCGCCACGGGGTTAAGAGCAGACAGCGCAAACATATCTTGGAGACAATATGTCCCTGTTCGCCCGGAAGGAGGATGGCGCTGAGTTCGCGGACCTATTTCCAGGCTCGGCTCCGCCTCCACTTTTCTAGAAAAACCCAAGGCCGGAAAGAGCGTCTCCTCCGCCTGGAGGCGGCTGGAAGGATTGCACGAGCTCCAGCGGCCTCCCCGCAAGCTCAGCCCGGCCGGCCGGCGACCGGCCAACCTCCCCACGACGTCCTGCTCACCTTGCCCTCCACCTCCAGGCACAGCCCGTCCGCGATCTCCCGGATCTTGTAGATGTCGGAGAACAGCTCGTCATCTGTAAGGGAACAGAGAGCCGTCCGTCAGCGGGCGAAGGCCCGCCATTTCCCGCGCCCTCTGGGCGCACGCGGCGGCTCCCGGCCCAAGCTCTGTGCTCGCGCCCCGGCCTCCCCGAGCCCACCCGCATCCAGACCCGCGGGCGGCCGGGACTCACGGCTGATGAGGTCCCGGTAGATGATCATGGTGACGGCTGGGGACAGTGGCGCTAGCCTGACAGCGCGGAGCGAGCGCGGTGCAGCCGGAGCGGCGCTCGGGGGGAGGGGGGAGCGGGCGGAAAAGGCCGACTCGGGCGCTTCCCAACCTCATATAGAGGGCACGCTCATCTACGTCATCGCCCGCTGCGCCCCCGGAACTGTCGTAAGCGGTGACGTGGCACGCAGAGCCACGCGGGGGCGTGGCCACGTCATGGCAGTACAGGGGAGGGCGGCGGGCATCCGGGCACTTCGCCGAGACCTGGGACACAATACGGAGTTTCCCTGGGTGCGCTGTGCTCAGGAGCAGGGGAACGGGGAGCACGCCCAGGGCATGCTGGGACCGGAAGGGACTTGAGATGGACGGAAGACCTGAGGCTACAGTCGCTACCCGGGTGTGGCCGGGGGATGATTGCATCCGTCTCCCTCCCTCCGCGCCGCTCCAGTTCCCACCCCTTTCTCGGAAAGAAAGTGTCAGCAGAATTGGATGACTGTTGTCGGGTACGCAGCTGAGCCTGCGGGGACTACACTACAGGATGGGGCCCGGCAGGTGTCCCGGGTCCCCGACATCCGGCCCAAGGCTGCTCACGGACTTCACCCGGTTTGCCTAGGGAGAGAGGTGTCGTGGGGTCTGGTCTTCTAGTGGGTTTCGAAAGTCAAAGCCTGCGGTGGGTCTGGCGCTCTTCGCTGGCCTGTCCTGCTCTTGGTCTCAAATGGTGTCCTTTGCTAGGACAATTCTGTATTGTCACTTTTATCCCTGGTGATGCAGGATTAAACAGACCAAAATGAGAAGCTTCCCACTTGCCCGGGTCACTTGAAGGGCTTTCACATCCACTACGAAGTACAACAAACAAAATACAACTTCTGGGGTTGGGGATTTAGCTCAGTGGTAGAGCACTTGCCTAGGAAGCGCAAGGCCCTGGGTTCGGTCCCCAGCTCCGAAAAAAAAGAAGAAAAAAAAAAAAAAGAACCAAAAAAAAAAAAAAAAACGTTCGGGTAAACACGTAATGGCAGCATGAAATCAGAGTTTCTTCCGTTCCATATTTGGCTATAGTCCGTTGTATCCCTAGTGTTGCAATTTTTGCATTTTAACAATGACATAGCCAACCTTGCCTGCCCTTGTAGAAAACGTACTAGTATGTCAAAGGAGAAGGCAATTCAGACTCACAAAGTGTTATGAGCACAGAATAAATCATTCAGGAATAAAACTCTTGCGAGAAGATGGGGTCTGGGCTGGAGAGATGGCTCAGTGGTCAAGGGCACTGACACCTCTTCCAGAGGTCCTGAGTTCAATTCCCAGCAACCACATGGTGGCTCACAACCATCTGTAATGGGATCCGATGCCCTCTTCTGGTGTGTCTGAAGATAGTGACAGTGTACTTAACATAAAATAAATAAATCTTTAAAAAGAAGATGGGGTCTACTGCTTCCCTAGACACACTAAGGAACACAGGGTTAATGAAGTAAAAAAGTGAAGAACATCAAAAAACATGGACTTCTAACCAAAGGCTTTGCACTCTCAAAACTCAGTTATTTCTGAATTCTTGTTTAGACATCCCAGGTGTTTAACATTTTAAAGTTATTCAAGGGCTGGAGAGATGGCTCAGCGGTTAAGAGCACTGACTACTCTTCCAGAGGTCCTGAGTTCAATTCCCAGCAACCACATGGTGGCTCACAACCACCTGTGAAGAGATCCGATGCCCTCTTCTGGTGTATCTGAAGACCGCTACAGTGTACATATAATAAATGAATAAATCTTTAAAAAAATTATTCAAAACACTTATTTACATTGCTCTCAAACATTATTCTCTGGCTTTTTCTGTTATTTTCTCCCGTTTTATGCCCGAATGTATTTTCTCACATCATTAAAAAGAAAAAAAAAACCATGGTGGAAGAGAGCTGAAGACTTAAACTTAATCCTGGCACCTTCTCTGTGTTACCAGTTATATGATTTCAGGAAAGTCACACTCTTTGAGCCTTATTATGAAGTGGAATTTCTGTGAATTTAATAAGACGAGTAAGTGGCTGACGGGCTTAATAAATTCACTCACTAGTCACTAGTTTACTCAACCCTTAATTTAAAATGTGGTGTTAAGTGCTGTGCATGCCTTTAACTTGGGACCCAGGAAGCAGATCTGTTAACTCAAGGTGAGCTTTGTCTGCATAGCAAGTTCCAGGCTAGCCAGGGCTACAAAGCAAGGAGGGAGGAAGGAAGGAAGGAAAGGGGAGAGAGAGAAAAGAGAAAGGAAGTAAAGAAAAATGGAGAGAAAGAGAAAGAATGAACAAAAGGAAAAGAAAAATCACATCTTCTTAAAGTGAAGGTTTTCAAATTACTAGGAATAGTCCCCGTTTGGCTGGTTCCTTATCCACTTTTTCTGACCCAATTAACGAGGAGCATTCCAAATTCATCTAGGTTCTAACCATCAGACCACACCCTGAGTGACACTTTCTACTCCAGCCTGTAAGGTACTTCTCACCACAAATGCTATTCCGAGATAAGAATGGTGGGCTCACACATGTAATCCTAGCCCTATTGAGGCTGAGGCAGGAGAGTCTTGATTTCCTGGCCTATCCGGCCTCCAGAGTCAGTTTGAGACCAGTTTGGGCTACAAAAGCAGATGAGTGAGAGGAGAGGTAACTGTCAAGTCTAAAAGAAACTGGGGACAAATGGCTTTTGGAATTGACAGTAATAACTTTAGGGATATTATGAAAAAAAGTTAGGAATTACATAAGACTTCTTTAACCTCATCAATTCAGAGGCAGAGGCGGGAGGATCTCCTTGAATTCAAGGCCAGCCTAATTTACATAGCAAGCTTCAAAACAGCCAGGATTACATAGAGAAAGGAAAAATTTAAAAAGAGAGCTTTTAATTGTCTGTGAAAATAAAAGGCAAAAATATGGGGGTCCCTGCAAGTGTCACAGCTGGAAGAGTAGTGATTCTCATGAAGCAAGAAGGAAATCTGATTTGACAGACTTAGATGGTGTTGGTTCAGACTTCCAGACTCCGACCCTAAGCAACTTATTTTTGACATATTTACAGTACAACTTTGGAAAAGGCTTTTTTTTTTTTTTTAAGACAATTATCACAAAGTTTTAAGGCAATGACTACATTGAAACTCCTTTGTTCCACACAGTGATGGCGCATGCCTTTACTCCCAACACTGGGAGGCAGAGGCAGTTGTTTGAATAGAGGCCAGCCTGGTCTACAGAGCAAGTTCCAGGATAGGCAGGACTAGCCACACAGAGGAACCTTGCCTTAAGGAGGAGGAGGGAGAAGTGGAGGAAGAGGAGGACCATGACAACAATAGGGGGAGGTTCCTTTGCAAAGTACATGTGTCCTCTTCTATAAGAATGGGTTATATTGATTGAAAAGCTGCTCTGGGGGCTGGGGATTTAGCTCAGTGGTAGAGCGCTTACCTAGGAAGCACAAGGCCCTGGGTTCGGTCCCCAGCTCTGAAAAAAAGAACCAAAAAAAAAAAAAAAAAAAAAAAAAGAAAAGCTGCTCTGGATAAGGGTCTAGGGAGGAAGGGTATGGGAAAGGCATACTAGTCCTCTCTCTACCAAATACATGGTACATCTTTTGTAAGAATGGATTCTATTGGGGTTGGGGATTTAGCTCAGTGGTAGAGCGCTTGCCTAGGAAGTGCAAGGCCCTGGGTTCCGTCCCCAGCTCCGGGGAAAAAAAAAAAAAAAAAAAAAAAAAGAATGGATTCTATTGGGTTGGGGATTTGGCTCAGTGGTAGAGCGCTTGCCTAGGAAGTGCAAGGTCCTGGGTTCAATCCCCAGTCCCGAAAAAAAAAAAAAAAAAAAAAAAGAATGGATTCTATTGACTGAGAAATAATTCTCAGGAGTCTGAGAGGAATCTGGAATAAACATAATAGTCTGGGGGATTTCGGTGATACCCGGCCCTGCCAATAGCAAAGATAACTAGATCATTAACTACATCTAACCCCAGCTTTCTGGGCAGAAACAAGTGTAAAGCCCTTCTGCTGAAGAGAAAAGCCTGCGAGTTTAAGGGTCCTGGTTTCCCTAGTGCTGTGAGCGTGAAGACCTCGTTCCCTCTACAAAAGGTACAGGTTGGGGGAGGCAGCTTAGCCAGCGAAGGGCTTGCTGTGCAAGGTGAGGACCTGGGCTGCACGCATGCCAGCTCTAATGGTAGGAAGCAGCATGGCAATCCAGGGGCGTCCAGACACTCTGGCTGTAACTGGGAGAATAAGGAAAGCGATAGGACACACCTGATGTGGGCCTCTGGCCTCTCTACAACAGTGTCTTAGGGTTTCACTGCTGTGAACAGACACCATGACCAAGGCAAGTTTTATGAAGAACAGCATTTACTTGGGGCTGGCTTACAAGTTCAGAGGTTCAGTCCAGTATCATCAAGGTGGGAGCATGGCAGCATCCAGGCAGGCATGGTGCAGGAGCAGCTGAGAGTTCTACATCTTTACCTGCAGGCCTCTAAGAGAAGACTCACTTGCAGGCAGCCAGGATGAGGGTATTAAAGCCACACCCACAGTGACACATCTACTCCAACAAGGCCACACCTAATAAGTGCCCCTCCCTAGCCCAAGCATGTGCAAACCACACAAATTTCATGCACCCTCAAGACCTCAGAGGCACTAGTCAACCAAAGACAAACTGACATCAATTGTTACCTTCTCCATAGTTTGTTTCTAAGACTTTATCCTCTGGTAAAAAGGAAAGGAAATTACAATCTCTGGGCTCCAATTTACTCTTTTTTCCCTCTGGTCTAAGAATCTACATTTCTTCTTAACTTTTCCTTGGAGCACATCATCTATCAGCATCCTATCTGGTTTATTTTGTTTCTCCTTCTGGGTCACATAGAAACCAGGGAGGCAGAAATCATCTGTCTTGCCCACACCCAGTCCCTAGTGCTTGGATCAGTGCCTAGTTAGGTTGCCCATTAGTGACTTAAATGAATGAACTTGAGGCCAAACCTAATAATAGCACGTGTGAGCAAAGCCATATTCTATCCCAGCAGAGCCTGGGAGGCTGTTTAAGTGGAGAATGTTTTCCGCCCCCCCCCCCCCCCCCCCGATTCCTGAATAGCCAGAAACTAGGTTTCTGTGGTGTAAAGTTACAGTGAACTAGTAGCAGAAAACTATGTATCTTTGTCACTTAACACATAATGTACATAATGCAAGTCAGCATGTACCTGCATGTGCTGGCTTACACATTTGGCACAATTGATCCCAGCACTTGGGAGGCAGAGGCCAGCTGGTCTACAGGGCCAGGTCAGCCGGGGCTATATAATGAGACCTCATCTCAAACGCAAACACCTGGCTATAAACATACGTGTGTCTGTGCAGATGTACACCCAAGAGTCTGGAAGGACATGCAGCCAGAAGATAACTGGCTGAGGGGTGGTGGCTGGGTTGGGGAACAGTCAAAGGGAGAGCTTCAGTGCTGATTGTATCGTCCAGGCGTGCTTCAGTGCCCTTTGTCCATTTATATTCTTTCCCTATACATACCAAACAATGACACAAAGAAGGGGTGCTGTGTCTACTATGTATAGACAATTTGTAAGAAAAATTGGTCAAATAAGGAGCATAGATATCTGAGGGGGCAAAAGGAGTTTCCTAACCAAACTGTGTAGCTGGGTTTTCTGATGCCTTCATAAATATGGTGTGTGTGTGTGTGTGTGTGTGTGTGTGTGTGTGCGCGCGCCCATATATGGGAATAATCCAGTACTATTTTGATCTGGAAAATTAATTATTGTGCTAAAAATGGCAACCAGTCCTTCTTAAGGAGAAGAGAAGGCTGCTTGTCAACTTGCTGCAGGAGAAAGATAACTTAATCTTCTGCTTTCCACTCTCTCTCTAATATCGTCTAACAGGTGGGAATTAGAGGTCACATGATGTGGAGAGCATGTGGATTTCTTAGCGCTACCCCATGATTGCTTGGTAGCTGCTCTAGTTTGTGTGCAGCACAACTTCCTTCAAAAATTATCGAGGTAGCAGAGCAGTTCTGGCCATTCCTTTAATCCCAGCACGCAGGAAGCAGAGGCAGGCAGATCTCTCTGAGTTGGAGGCCAGCCTGGTCTACAGAGTGAGTTCCAGGACAGCCAGGACTACCCAGAGGAACCCTGTTTCAAAAACAGTAACAAAAACAAAAACATTAAAGGGTTTGGTGATGTAATTAGTAGTTTGTAATGCAAATGAGTAAGACAAAGCCAGAAAAAATGAGATGTCGGTAAGTCTACAATTACAATCTAGAGGTGAGCTCTAGATTTGAGTGCCGGCTTTTTAGCAACCAAAGAGAAATATAAGTCACTGAGTCATTATTAGCACAGAGCTTTGTGGTATAGGACTGTAATCAGCGACAGGAGCTGAGGCAAGAGAACAGCCTGGATAATTTAACATGACCCTGCCTCTAAATTAAAAAAAAAAAAAAAAAGTCATGTGATGGCTATTCCTGATAGTCAACTTGACTACATCTGGAATGAACCACAATCCAGAACTGGACAGCATACCTGTATCCAGATCTCGGCATGGAGATCTTGAGTCTTAATGGCCCTGGAAGGCATTCCTTTAATGCCAGGAGACTGAGGCACGCAGATCTCTGAGTTCAGGGTCAGCCTGACTCAAAGCAAGTTCCAGATTCAGATATAATAGTACACTCCTGGGCCACACCTTCTGCTGGAGGCCTATATAAGGACTTTGGACTCACTCTTCTTTGCCTGCTTGCACTTACTCACCAGTACATCTGTTGGGATGTGTTCAGGATTTTAGCTGAAACAAGTAGCCTCTGTTGGAATATGCCTAGTCTATGAACTGAGCAACTACGATCTTTTGGATTTCCCATTCACAGCTGCCCATTGTTGGGTTAGCTGGATTTGAGACTGGAAGTCATTAAATTCCCCTCATAGGTCAGTCCATAAATCCAGTGACTCCAGAGAACCCTGACTAAGACTCTCAGCCACCATGGCTATTCTTGAGTTCCACACAGTGGGACATTTTAGGGACTACGGTGCTAAAGTCCCTTCTAGGCCAACACACAGGGATGGAGTCACCAAGGTGGGTTCACTCCTCCCGTTGAGAGCAGGCAAGCCAATGAGTCAGGTCTAATTGCATTTCATGCTTAATTAATAAGTGGACAGGACTGAAATTCTAGTTCGTGGGTTTGTGTGCATCTGTTTACCAAAACAAGCATTAGATGGCCCTCCGAAGTACAATGAACAGTGATTTTTTTTTTTTTTTGGTTCTTTTTTTCGGAGCTGGGGACCGAACCCAGGGCCTTGCGCTTCCTAGGTAAGCGCTCTACCACTGAGCTAAATCCCCAGCCCCCGAACAGTGATTTTTTAAAAATTTATTTATTTTTATTTTATGTACATTTGTGTTTTGTCTACACGTGTGAGGCAGTCCAATCCCTTGGAACAGGGGTTTCTGATATCCCTGAGCTGCCATGTGGGTGCTGGGAATTAAACTCAGTATATCTGGAAGAGCAGTCAGTGCTCTTAACCACTGAGCCATCTCTCCAGCCCGTTTTTTTTTTTAATTAAAAAATTCTTTTTTTTTTTTTTTTTTTTTTTTTTTTGAGACATGGTTTCTCTGTGTAGCCCTGGCTATCCTGGACCACTTTGTAGATCAGGCTGATCTTGAACTTAGAGATCCACCTACTGGGGGATTCCATGTGCTAGGATTAAAGGTGTGTGACACCTTTAATTCTAGCACCTGGGAGGCAGAGGTAAGAGGATCTTGTGAGTTTGAGGCCAGCCTCGTCTACAAGTTGCAGGACAGCCAGGGCTGGGCTGTCACATAGAGAAATCCTGTCTCAGAAGACAAAACAAAAACAAAAACCCCACAAAACCAAACCAAACCAAAACCCTTTCTCAACAAAACAAAGTGTACTAAACATATGGCAAGTGTCCATATTTGAAGGCCCAGTCAATCACCTACCCCAGAACCCCGAGCTTTGCTCCTAGAACAGTGTTTTTTTTTTTTTTTTTTTTTTTTTTTTTTTTTTTTTTTTTTTTTTTGGTTCTTTTTTTTCGGAGCTGGGGACCGAACCCAGGGCCTTGCGCTTCCTAGGTAAGCGCTCTACCACTGAGCTAAATCCCCAGCCCCCGAACAGTGATTTTTTAAAAATTTATTTATTTTTATTTTATGTACATTTGTGTTTTGTCTACACGTGTGAGGCAGTCCAATCCCTTGGAACAGGGGTTTCTGATATCCCTGAGCTGCCATGTGGGTGCTGGGAATTAAACTCAGTATATCTGGAAGAGCAGTCAGTGCTCTTAACCACTGAGCCATCTCTCCAGCCCGTTTTTTTTTTTAATTAAAAAATTCTTTTTTTTTTTTTTTTTTTTTTTGAGACATGGTTTCTCTGTGTAGCCCTGGCTATCCTGGACCACTTTGTAGATCAGGCTGATCTTGAACTTAGAGATCCACCTACTGGGGGATTCCATGTGCTAGGATTAAAGGTGTGTGACACCTTTAATTCTAGCACCTGGGAGGCAGAGGTAAGAGGATCTTGTGAGTTTGAGGCCAGCCTCGTCTACAAGTTGCAGGACAGCCAGGGCTGGGCTGTCACATAGAGAAATCCTGTCTCAGAAGACAAAACAAAAACAAAAACCCCACAAAACCAAACCAAACCAAAACCCTTTCTCAACAAAACAAAGTGTACTAAACATATGGCAAGTGTCCATATTTGAAGGCCCAGTCAATCACCTACCCCAGAACCCCGAGCTTTGCTCCTAGAACAGTGTTTTTTTTTTTTTTTTTTTTTTTTTTTTTTTTTTTTGGTTCTTTTTTTTCGGAGCTGGGGACCGAACCCAGGGCCTTGCGCTTCCTAGGTAAGCGCTCTACCACTGAGCTAAATCCCCAGCCCCTAGAACAGTGTTAAAGAACACACCATATGCGTTTATCTGCCTAAATCGACCTACATAGACACAGATACTCTCCATCCTAATTTAGCTCACTGATATTTTTTAAGTTAGCATCAGAGTAACAGGCTTGACTCTGGCATTTTCGCACACAACAGATCATTTCACTTTGTTCCACTCATTGTGCTCTCCTGTCCTCCCCCTCATCCCTCTGTGTTCCTGTGAAGGGTAAACTTGGTTGTCAATTTAACGGGCTTTAGAGTCGTCATGGAAACAAGCCTCAGGGCAAGGCTGTGAGGATTTTTATAGATTTGGTAAATTGAGATGTGACGACCCTGCTAAAGGTACAATCAAGAGAAAAATTGGAGAATAAGTAAGTAAATAAATGGCCAGGTGGTGGTGACACACGCCTAATTTAATCCCAGCGCTCAGGAGGCAGAGTTAGGTGGATCTCTAGTTCCAGTCTATCCTGGGCTACAGAGGAGTTCCAGGACAGCTAGGGCTATACAAACCCTGCCTCAAGCAACGGCAAAAACCCCAAACAACCCCCCCCTACCAAAAACAAACAAACAAACAAAAACCCGGAAGGAGGGGGAGATGGGAGGAGGAGAGAAGGGAACAGGAGGGGACTGGAGCGGGGGGGGGGGGGGGGGGGTTGGAGGAGAGAAAAGAAAAGAATGAACAACGCAGCTACTCATTTCCGGTTCTCGGAACTTGGGACCGCTGGTACTGGCCTGAGAGGAGGTAGGTGAGTTGAATTTCGGACTTGTCTCTGCTGTGGCTTAAGCTGTGTTGAGTTCTGTGCGCACTAGGGGGCCACCACTGCGGTGGCTAAAGTAGCTGGTAGGGCGCCCAGCTGCCTTGGGGACGGGACTAAGTAAGCAACCACAACAGGTGGAGGTCTTCCAAGCGCAGCTTAGGCTGCTGAGGGATGTGCTTAGCGAGGAGCTCGCAGAAGTTTCAACTATAACATTTCTATAACAGTGACAGCAGCCTAGAGGATGCCCTGACCCCACTGCGGACACAGGCCGCCAGACTCCAGGGTTGTTCTCAGCTAGTGAGATCAGCTCCCAGCAACCCAGAGCTGAGTTGATTTTCCGCCGTGCGTTCACTTCCCGATTCCTGCCACCCATTCTGGGTCCCACCCTTCCATTCCACTCTCCATAACTGCCTCCCGGAGTTGCTTCTCATCCCGGGGTTATGACAGGTTAAATTTGGAGTCCTTGGCTTATGGCTGGGGTTACTTCCCTGTTCTTTTCTCGGGCCCTCAAGGTAGCTCAGTTACAAACAGTAGATCCTTTCTGTGAATGGCACACAGCATCTGAATCATACAGAGGGATTCCTGCCTTCTGCTGACCTGTCACTGAGGTATCATTGTCTTACCAAAGCTCACACGTAGTTTTGAGGCTTGTGAGCTTGCTATGAGGGAGGCCCAGAGCCACCTGGTCAGCTTTCTGCGGGCATGGAGACATATTCCTCTTCTCTGTGAGTCAGGGGTCCTTTCCTTTCTTTTTAAAGATTTATTTTTTCTATATGAGTACACTGTAGCTGTCACCAGAAGAGAGCATCAGATCATATTACAGATCTACCATGTGGATGCTAGGAATTGAACTCAGGACCTCTGCAGTCAGTGCACTTAACCACTGAGCCATCTCTCCAGTCCTTTCTTTCTTAAGCCTTAGGGACCCCTGCCTGTCACCACCTTTGAGAAATTTTAATCTGCGTATCTCCTCCCTTTCTTTCCACTAATGCACAAGTGGAGGAATGCAGATCTCGTGGCCTGTCTATGTCCTGTCCGGATGTGTGTCGTTCGCGTTCCTGTGTTCTGTGTGGATTTCCGGCAAGGATTTCCTGCTAGATTTAGAAGTTCAAGAAGACTCAGATTTGGCTGTTGGGTAGCTTGGGTTTTCTATTAAGAGGCTGCCATGTCAGCTTTGGCTCTTCTTTAACTTTAAAGTTTTGCTAGCACGAGGTTAGGCCGCCCTGGATAACCTCAGATCTCACTTCTCTCGGTTATTGACTAAAGCAGTTTCCTGAAAGTTCAGATGGAGCTGTGCTTGAGAGGGCAGCGTCTCTAATCTCCCGGCTCTGCCTCCTCCTACTGTTTCTATGGCAGCATCTGCTCTTGGACTTCCTGGCTCTGCTTCCTTACATGCACTTTCTCTTCTTTTTTTTTTTTTTTTTTTTTTTGGTTCTTTTTTTTTTTCCGGAGCTGGGGACCGAACCCAGGGCCTTGCGCTTCCTAGGTAAGCGCTCTACCACTGAGCTAAATCCCCAGCCCCGCACTTTCTCTTCTTAACATTTCTCTAACATTGATCTCTCTCTCTCTCTCTCTCTCTCTCTCTCTCTCTCTCTCTCTCTCTCTCTCTTCCCCCCCCCCCCTCTGTCACACACACACACACACACACACACACACACACACACACACACGAATGAGCCATGGGGTTCATGTGGATGTCAGAGGGCAATTTGTGGGAGTCAGTTTCCTCTTTCCATCATGTGTGTCCCTGGGATTGAACTCAAGTCAGCCTTTTACCCGCTACTTTTCTATTGCTCAAGCCCTCATTTCTGCAGCTCACCCAGTGGCTGCCCCATCATCCTCAGTTCTTCTTCTGTGGACTCCTTGCCTCGCAAACCTTCAGTGCTTCCCAGCCACTATGAGTTACTTGGGACTTTTCCTGTTCTCAGGTCCACGAGTGCTATGGTTTGAACATTCTTTCTCATCACCAGAGTTCACACGGAAAGCCCCAGTGTGGGAGTGTTGAGATGCCCTCGGACCTTTAAGAGGTATTTAGGTCAAATTGCACCCACCCTTATTGTTGTCCTTTATAAAAGGACTGGGATGTGTTGTTCAATAGATCTCGGTATGGTGAGGTGGGAGGGGTGCCGGGGTGGGGGAGCATGCTGAGGCATCCCTTCTCTCTGAGGTACCAGCCATTATGAGGCATTTAGTATAGAATAGAGTTTATTTGGGGGCATGGGAAGAGGAGTTGAGAAGGAAATAGAGGTAGAGAAAGAGAGGGGACAGAGGGGGTTGGGGATTTAGCTCAGTGGTAGAGCGCTAGCAAGGCCCTGAGTTCGGTCCCCAGCTCTGAAAAAAAGAAAAAAGAAAAAAAAAAAGAGAGAGGGGACAGAGGGGAGGGGAGGGGAGCGGGGAGGAGGAGGAAGAAGAGGAGGAGGAAGAGGAGGACAAAGAGGAGGAGGAGGAGGAAGAAGAGGAGGAGGAGGAGGAGGAGGAGGGGAGGAAAGGAGGCTGGCCAGGAACACATGGAGAGAAAGTGGGGAGGGAGAAGGGGGAGAGGGAGAAAGGAGTCAGGGAGAGGGAGAGAGAAAAGGAGCAGAGAGAGCAATGACTGGCCAAATAATCCCTTTTATAGCAAGCCAGGCCTACCTGGCTCTTGCCAGGTAACTGCTGGGCAGAGCCTAGAAGGAATGCCAACACGCATGAAGGACATAATTCCAATTTAGGGGACTGAAACTTCTTATTCTGAAGAACTGTTTTGGTTACCACGGGAGCGGAGCAGGGGGAGGCTTTTCTTCCTTCTGGTGTCTTCCATGAATCAAAGCAGCATGAGCCCCTTGCCAGCTATGACTGCTGGATCTCCCAGCTTCCAGAGCCAGAAAGCCAAGCACACTTTGTAGTTTTTACCTTTGAAAAGTACTTGTGGTGGTTTGAGTAAGAATGACCCCCATAGACTCACAGATGCGGATGCTTAGGGAGTGGCGCAGTTAGGACCTGGGGGCTTGTTGGAGTGGGTGTGGCCTTATTGGAGAAAGTGGTAACTGGGGGTGGACTTTGCAGTTTCAAATGCTCAAGGCAGGCCCTGTGTCTCTCTCTTTGTGCCTGCTGATCCAGATTAGAACTCTCAGCTACCTCTCTGCCTGTCTGCATGCCAACAGGTCTCCCACCGTGATGATAAGGAACTAAACCATTGTGAGCCAGCTCCAAATTACATGCTTTCCTATATAAGAGTTGCGTGGTCATGGTGTCTCTTCACAGCAATAGATCATTGACTAAGGCTGGTGGTGGCGGCAGCAGCAGAAGCAGCAGCAGCATGTGGAGGCAGAGGCAGGAGAATGAATCTCTGAGATCAAGACCAGTCTGGCAGTGCTACGCAGAGAACCCCTGTCTGAAAAGAAAAGAAAAAAGTTAAAACAAACAAACAAACTCCCAAACGAACAATTAAGACAGTACTCAGTTCAAATGTTCCATCGCGGCAACAGAAATCAGACTTAGACGGTAAGATGTTCTTATCTCCCTTTTCAGCTCAGATGTAACCCCATCTCACAGGCTTGCTGTTCTCGTTGTGTTCAGCTGGCCGTGGTGCTCCGTTGACGATCCTCAGGAGCTCGATTCGGTATCGCTCCGCTCTGTTTGTAATAGAAGACTCAGAGACTTAACAGCTACCCACCATGCCTGTTGCCATCTTCCAAGAATCCTCCTCGTTGACTTTAATGAGAAGAAATTCACATGAATGAACACACATATGCACACATAGACAGAAACATAGACAGTTGGTTTATGGAGTTCACCAGGCTCAATACAAGCTTTAGGTGTTCAGGCCTCAGGGATTCTTCGGTTTCTCTGCCAGTGACACTTGGGATGTGTCCTACTGCCAAGAACCTTGGCTTAAATCTTCTGGGCCTAACTCAAGTTATCAGAGGCAATCTGAAGACATTTTCTGTCCTCAGTGTGCCATGTGTTTTGATCCTTGTATCTGGGCAGGCAAGGCGCTCTAAAATAGTGCTCAATGGTTAAGAGCATTTGTTACTCTTACACAGGACTTAGGTTTGGTTCCCAGCACCCATGTGGTGGCTCACAACGGACTCCAGTTCCAACCAATCCCAGTTCTACCAGCACCCACCCTCTCTACACCTCCTCCGGTACTAGGCACACACATGGTGACTAATACATGCAGGCAAAACACTCATACACATAAAATAAACAAACCTAAAAGATTTTTTTTAAAGATGAATCTATTCTATGTATGTGAATACACTGTCACTGTCTTCAGACACACCAGAAGAGGGCATCTGATCCCCTTACAGATAGTTGTGAGCCACCATGTGGTTGCTTTGAATTGAACTCAGGACCTCTGGAAGAGCAGCCAGTGCTCTTAACCACTAACTCATCTCTTTAGCTCCAGAAAGATGTTTTAAAAGCCTGGTACATGACAGCTTATTGTTGCTTTGTGTGTAAAGCACTTCCCAGCACTGGGTACGGTGGCACATCCCTTCAATCCCAGCACCCCAGAAGTAGAGGTGGGCATATCTCTTGAATTCAAGCCAGCCTGGTTTATAAATGGAGTTCCAAGACAAATTCCAGGAAGAATTTGAACACCAGGTCATGCTGTGGTTTTCCCCAGCAGGTCTATTATGGGTCAGACCTTTATGCCTCAGTCACATCTCTCCAAAGCTGTCTATGCCTTATCATCTGAACATGATACGGGGTACCTTGGCTGTGCCACATCATATAAAACTCTAAGCAAATGCATTTGCTGTGCCCTTTCCTTGACAGACTGACCTTTATTTATTAGTGCTTGTGGTGGTTTCTATACGCTGGGTGCAGGCAGTGGCACTATCAGGAGGTGTGGCCTTGCTGGAGTGGGTGTGGCTGTGTTGGAGGAAGTGTGCCTCTGTGGGGGCAGCCTTTGAGACCCTAGTTACCTGGAGGTCAGTCTTCTGACTGCTTTCAGATCAAGAAGTAGAACTCTTGGCTCCTTGTCCAGCACCATGTCTGCCTGGATGCTGCCATGCTTCCCGCCTTGATGTTAATGGACTGAACCTCTGAACCTGTGAGCCAGCCCCAATTAAATGTTTGCCTTTGTAAGAGTTGCCTTGGTCATGGTGTCTCTTCACAGCAATGGAAACCCTAACTAAGACAGTGTGATAAAAGATTCATTGATCTTGCACACACACACACACACACACACACATACAAAAGATTCAGATCGGGGCTGGAGAGATGGCTCAGAGGTTAAGAGCACTGACTGCTCTTCCAGAGGTCCTGAGTTCACTTCCCAGCAACCACATGCTGGCTCACACCCATCCGTAATGGGATCTGATGCCCTTTTCTGGTGTGTCTGAAGACAGCAACAGTGTACTCATAAACATAAATAAATAAATCATTAAAAAAATAAATGATACAGATCTACATTTCTTTTCTTTTTTCTTTTCTTTCTTTCTTTTTTTTTTTTCAGAGCTGGGGACCGAACCCAGGGCCTTGCGCTTAGCAAGCACTCTACCACTGAGCTAAATCCCCAACCCCGATACAGATCTTCAAACAGCAACTAAATATCTACACATTTGTGCACACAATGTACTCATGGGCAGATATGCATTTCTGAACCTAGTTTAAGAATTCCTTTAGTTTAAGAATTCTTGTAGCAGCATAGTTAGCAAATGCATGTGTTTTGTATGAACGACAGATCATTCACAGCAGAGAGCAGGTGAGACAGCCATGTTTTGGGGTGTCATATGTGTCCCCAAGTTTAAATCCAGAACGCCAAGTCACACTGTAACAAACAGTGGTCTCCTTTTCCCTGCCTGTGAGGTCAAGCGGAGAGTGGGAACCCAGGCTTGGTATGTCTGCTCTCTGTTTAACACTTTGATACATGGTGTCTGTTTCTGACTGATGAGCAACAGGTGTTTGCTGCTTCCCCTTGGCTTCTGTCTGATACTTTCAGATTCAGCTCCCCACCTCCACCCTTATTCATGCCGGTGCATATGTATACACTCGTGCTTGTGGAGGTCAGAGACCAACCTCAGTTGTTCACAAGCCATCTACCTTGGTTCTTAATTTATTTTGTTAATTTTTTAAAAATATTTTATTTATTTATTATATATGAGTACACTGTAGCTGTCTTTAGACACACCAGAAGAGGGAATCGGATCCCATTACAGATGGGTGTGAGCCACCATGTGGTTCCTGGGATTTGAACTCAGGACCTCTGGAAGAACAGACAGTGCTCTTAACCACTGAGCCATCTCTCCAGCACTCAGAATTTTGCTTAAAGATGTTCTCTATCCCCTTCATTGTTTTGACATGATGTTGGCTTGCAAGGAGGCAGGTTTGCACGAAGATATTCCAGGTAACTCCAAGCAGACTTGATTCAGGAGTCTGAGTGGGCCCTTGGTGTGGGTCTGTGTGCAAGACAGATGCGATACAATGTTTTCTGTAGGGAGCCTGTTGAACTTGGGTGTTGAAGCTGGACTACTTAAGAAGGTGAGCCGTGCCTGCCAATCTATAGTACTTGTAAACCACAGCCTCCTTACCAGCTCCCTGGCTTCTGCTCCTCCTTTACGATGGATGCTGCAGCCACACTAGCTCCCTCTGAGTGCCCCAAAGGAGCCTCCACGAACTCAGTGGGAACTTCCCTCTGTGTTTCATGCCTAGTTCCTTAGCTCTGAGCCAGCCCCAGAAACAAGCCATCCTTGATCAGCCTACTAAAAACAGGTCCTTCAAGATCCAATTCTTTTCCTTGTAGCACTGACCACCATTTTTCTGACTTTTAATTTTTTTTTCTTTTTTTTTTGGAGCTGGGGACCGAACCTAGGGCCTTGCGCTTGCTAGGAAAGCGCTCTACCACTGAGTTAAATCCCCAACCCCTTTGACTTTTAATTTTTTTCCAGACAGAGTAGCCGAGGCTCCCTGAACTCACTATGGAGCCTAGCTGTCTTGGAACTCCCAGTCCTCTTGCCTCTGGCTCTCAAGTAGCTAGTTAATTTGTTTAATGTGTTACCATCATGAGACCATAAATTCTGCCGGGAGGAAGTTCATGTACTGGTTCTATTGTCAGAATAGACTTAGTGCCGGGATATAGCTCTCTAGAACACCAGCCTCAAACTTACCCAGTGTAACCAAGCCTTGGTAACCATGCCTTGGATTTCATCCCCACAATCTCTAAGACAACAAAGTGGTTAGGATTCACTGCACATCTAAACACACTTTTTGAGGAAATAAATAAAGTCTAGTCAACTGTACCCTCCACCTACGGGTGATCTCAATAGTTGAATAAACGATTGTGTGCTTGCTTTTCTTCTTCGAGTGCCTTGCTTATTACTGTTCTAATTAAAGGCAGTTTTTTAAAATGCCAGTGATTGAACCAAGGGCCTCTTGTGCAGATGGCATCCCACGGAGCTAACCCTCGGCCCGAATTCTTAATTCATTTGTTTGTGTGCTCGTGTATTAATAGATTTGATTGCTAAACATTTTCTCAGCAGCATATCTGCAGTACTGGCTGAGATCACTATAGGAAAGGGCTTTTCATTTTCTGTATTCTGAAGCGATGGGAGAGCATAGCTGGAGTGAAGCATTAGTCTTAGGAGAGGAGAGAGCTGCAATTGCAGTTCCACGTGTGCCTGGCAGATGGCGATGTCGAGATCACTGAGAGCGATTCTCAAAGCTGAAGGGTGACCACTTCTGACCGCTTTCCAACTCCTGGATGGAAAAGCCCTGCAGAACTAGAAGATAGGTAGAAGGGATTTGGAAAGGTTCTGGGAAAAAAGTCGGGTTTCTGGCCGGCACCCCCAAAGGTTCTAGTCCCACAGGAATCAGGCGGTCGGTGCTCCCGCAAATTAAGAGGTCTGGAACCCATTGGGAATTCCTAGGTCTTTCTCAGCTGACTGAGTGAGGAAGAGATGCATCTGGTTCCACTCTGAGTCTGTTATTTATCTGTGTGACCTTTCCTGGTGTACCCGCCCCACTGCTACTAGCGGAGCGCAGGTGATAAAGATGATGCCGTTACGTCTGCCGCCCAAGTTTGCTTCAAGGCTGAAAGGGTATCCGGCTGTTGGCAGCGAGGATTTAAGGCTGGTTTACTCTGAATCAAAGGCAGGCGTGGCTGGTAAAGAGTTCTCTCTGTTCCCGTGGGGCAGGACACTGTCCAGTCTTGTGATTTGAGAACTGGCAACGATAGTAGTTGGCCCAGGGGCGCAGCTGGGCTATCTCTGCTTCCTCTGCTCCCAGAACCAACCCTGACTGGAGCTTCTAACTGGAGGGCCTTTACAGCATCTAGTGGGACCAGGGTATTTCCTTAAATTTTCTTAGTTTACTATTATTTTTGCTCGTGTGTAGGTGTTTTACTTGCATGTATACCTGTATAACAACATGTGAGCCTGACAGAAGTCAGAGGTACTGGATTCTCCAGAACTGCAGTTGGAGTTTCTGATGCTCCCCAGTGCTGCGAATCAAACCCCGGACCTCTAGAAGAGCAGTCAGTATTCTTAGCCGCAGGGCCATCTTTTCTAGCACCCCTAGTGTATTTCTTTCTTTTTTTTTTTCCGGAGCTGGGGACCGAACCCAGGGCCTTGTGCTTGCTAGGCAAGCGCTCTACCGCTGAGCTAAATCCCCAACCCCCTAGTGTATTTCTTGAATAAAGGAGATTGCGTTTAGGAAGGCTGACATAGGTTCACTGAGGTTCTTGCCTGCACACATAAAGGTTTGGTGGTGATTGGGGGAAGGGGGCTCGTGGGGGTGATTCCTGCTCTTCTTTGGGGTCATCATTACCATATTATCCAATAGCTAAGGCTTACAAGAAGGAACATAGAGTAATAAAACGTAATAATACTGAATGCCATTGTTATATTTATTGCCTGGACCGCTCCACAGGGTCACGCAGGCCTTACACCTTCTTGAAGGGATTGTTCAAAGGGTTTGAAGGGTTAGGGATACTTCAGGAAGCAAAGATGCATCCCGGGGGTAGCCCGCTGAACACAGTCACACAAACAGGATGATTTTTGCCCTGTTTATGGCTGTGTGTCACGGAAGGTCTCTCCCAGGAGGTGCCATGAGAAGCGCCCCATGGGACCTGGGAGGAGAGCCCCTGGAGAGGGGGAAGGCAGTTATCCAGAAGGACTGGGCAGAGGCTGGCGCGGGAGGGGCTGGCAGTGTGCTGAGCAGCCAGGGAGCTGGAGGGGAGGAACTCGGGACTGGTCGAGCCTGCTTGTCCAGCTCTATCCTGGCCTCACCCTGACACAGGAGCTGTTTGCCTTTCCCCTGGGAAAATGTCACCAGGGCAGATGGGACTCTGGAGTAGCGATGGAAAGTTTTGGAAAACAGATGTGCACTGCGAAGGTTGGGTATTATATAACTGTTTTGTGCACTGAGGCAAGGCAGACTGAGCGGTGGCCTCCATTTGGTTTCCTTCCAAACATACCCCTTGTGTTCCTGGATCTGTTGCTGCCTTTAATCTGTCACTGTTCTCACACCCACTCCAGTGCCCAACTTGGACTGTCCATTCTGCCCAGTTCTGTTCTTCACTGGTCTTCCTCAACCTACTTCCTCTCTCCTGGCTCAGCAGGGAACTGTCTGAGCGGCTCTGCCACAGCCCTCATCCTGTAAGTTCTCGGGTTTCTAGTCCCAATGAAATTAGAGCTCCTTCCTATTGGGTAAAGGGCTATCTCTAGCTCACACCCATTTCCTATCGGGTAAAGGGCTATCTCTAGCTCACACCCAGGCCTCCCTCTTCTGTGAATTAAATGATGCCAGGGGAGCTTTCCAGTCATATCTGAGCCGAAGTTTCCCCTTCAAAGACTTCTCCAGGACTAGGGAAGTATCCTAGTAGGGACACTTACAGTAGGGAAGTGTCTTTAGTTTCAGGACCAGACTCTTTCCTTTAGGACTCAGTTAAATGACCCTTGCCCTCACACATCTCCCTAGACACTGTCTGGAAGAGAATCTGGCCCAGTTTGTTCCTTTCATTCATGTGTCTAATAAGCCTTGTGCTGGGTAGTCTTATGTCAACTGGACACAAGCTAAAGTCAACTGTAGAGGAAGGAACCTCAATTAAGAAAATGCCTCCATAAAATAGGGCTACAAGGAAGCCTGTAGGGCATTTTCTTAATTAGTCGTTGATGGGGGAGGGCCCAGCCCATTGCAGATTGGGGCTGGCCCTGGGCAGGTTCTATGAGAAAGCAGGCTGAGCAAGCCATAGGAGCAAGCCAGTAAGCAGCACCCCTCCATGATCTCTGCATCAGCTCCTGCCTCCAAGTTCCTGCCCTGTTGGAGTTCCTGTCCTGACTTCCTTCAATGATGAGCAACAATGTGGAAGTGTAAGGCAAACAAACCCTTTCATCCCCAAGATGCTTTGGTCATGGTGTTTCATCACAGCAACAGTAACCCTAGACATTGCCTGGAAGAGAATCTGGCCCAGTTTGTTCCTTTCTGTCGTATGCTTGCCCGACTGTGAGTCAAGCATTTGGATCATACTTATTAGGTCTTTGAACTTTAGGAAGTTACAACAGAAATACAGTGCCAGAGTCTATAAAATCTTCCTACACAGGCTACCGGTTTGATCTTCCTCTCTACCTAGGGAAGATGTGGAATGGGTCAGGAGGTTAAGAGGTCACTATGATGTTGCTTGCTTAGAAAAGGGTCACACTTATTCTGGGAAGAACTGGGTCTAACCCAAGCCTTTGACTCTGATTTTATCCCTCTGCAATTTTAACTGGAATATGGAGCTTGGACTGTCACTCCCATGAGCAGAGACAGGGATTGAATCTTTAGGCTGTGTTTCATTCAGAGAGCCAGGAAGAGAAGAGGGCAGTGGGTTAATCTCCCCCAACCCGTGTGTGTGCCTGTGTGTGTGTGTGTAGATGTCAGAGGTCTTCTTGGCTTGCTTTCTACCTCATTTTTAGATTGTATTTTATGTATGACTGCTTTCCCTGTATATTTGTGCACCACATGCATGCCTGCTGCCCATGCAGATGAGAAGAGGGCAGGATACCTTGAAACTGGAGTTAGAGATGGCTGTGAACTACCATGTGGGTGCAGGGAACCGAACCAAGTCCCCTAAGAACAAAATAAAACCCCTAAATTTGAAAATTACTCTTAACCACTGAGACATCTCTTTCCTTCATCTATGTATCTATGTATCTATCTATGTATCTATCTATGTATCTATCTATGTATCTATCTATGTATCTATGTATGTATGTATGTATGTATGTATGTATGTATCTATCTATCTATCTATCTATCTATCTATCTATCTATCTATCTATCTATCTATCTGTCTTTGAGAACTCACTGAACCTGTAGCTCACCAATTGACTAGATAAGCTGGCCAGCAAACTCCAGCTCCTCCTGCCCCTGCCTCCTGGCACTGGGGTTATAGATGCACAGTGCTGTGCCCAGCTGGGGGTTTGTACTTAGGCACTGATGCATATGTGGCAAACACTTTCCCCCTTGAGCCTGAAATGAACTTCTTTACAAAACAACCTGCCAACCAGCAGACTTTATGTGTGTGTGTATGTGTGCATGTGTCTGTGTGAGCATGTATCTATGTGTGTGTGCACATGAGTGTGCTGGTGTGTGTGTGTGTGCATGTATCTCTGTGAGTGTGTATCTCTGTATGTACATATGTGCATGTATCTGTGTGGGTGTGTATCTGTGTGCATGGGTGTACATGTGTGTACCTGTATGTGTCTGTGTGGTGGGTGGACAACAATGGATGACATTGTGAGTCACTTCAGAGGTCAGTCTTGCCCTTCCATTCGGGTAGTCCATCACATTTTGAGACTTGTGGTGTTTCTCTTCATACATCTCTTGCACACTTCATTAATTCTCTGGATATTTGGACTTACAGACTTCTTGCCGTGTCTTGGTTTTGTCTAGAAATATGAGCCCCGTATTCCTCCTCTGGGCTAGGGTAAGAGTGACTTGGGGCCAGGTCTTTAATCACAGCACTTTAGAGGCTGAGGCAGGTGGATCTCTGTGAGTTTGAAGCCATCCTGGTCTGTGTATTAAGTGAGTTCCAAATAGCTAGGGCTATGTAGAGAGATGCTGTCTCAAAAAAAGATAAAAGAAAGAAAAAAAAAGAGAGGGAAAAGATATGAACTTGGAACACATGAACCATTAAGCCAGTATTGAGCTGCTAAGGAAAGTTTCCACTCTAAAACAATTAATTATTCGTTATGTCCATAGAATTTTGCCTGCATGTATGTCTGTGTACCAACCACATGCATATCTGGTACCCGTGGAGGCCAGAAGAGGGTGCTGGACCTTCTGGGACTGGAATTACAAATAACTGTGCTCTCATGTGGGTCCTTTGGGAGAGAATTTAGTTTGTCTGTCTGTGAGTGATGCTCTGGCACTAGTACAACTCTGTTCAAATTTCAAAGTTCTCTTAATATTGATCAGCTGCTGGCGATATAAGCAAAAAGTGGCTTAAAACAAAAGGCTTGTGTTTAGTGGAATAATCACCCGTTGTCTATATTACGTAGGAATCAAAAGCAATAGTTTCCCTCCATCTGTGGGAATTAGGGTTGCTCAGCGGCAGATCTCGAAGAGCCTCCAGTCTACTTCTGGCCACCCCACAAATCTATTGTCTTCCCCAAAGGGAAGCAAAAACTGCAGTCTCACCCAGCCTAGAATTCCGCAAAATCCCAGGAGTTACAGAATGTTACATTCCAGTAAGACAACAAGGCTTCAGTGACCTCCAATAAAAATGATCTTGTATAAGCAAGAAAAGATGCGGCTGAAAATACATGAGAAGCAAAAAGGTCTGTTACCCCGGTAACTGTTGTTTGGATGGAAAATTATCTGCTTCCTTAAAGAGCTGGGAGAGTTAGAAACAGTGTGTGTGTGTGTGTGTGTGTGTGTGTCTGTCTGTCTGTCTGTCTGTCTGTCTGTCTGTCTATCTGTGTCTATGTAGCCCCGACTGTCCTGGAACTCACCAGGCTGGCCCTGAACTTAGAGATCTGACTCTGCCCCTCTGCCGCCCAAGTTCTTGGATGCACTATAACCACTCCATCTCAGAACAGCGTTTGAAAACCAGAAGCCAAACCAGCTTTAACCTGAGAACCTAACCAGACAGAACAGCATCTCAATTAGTTGCAAGAAAGTGACAGAGCCAGGGCCGGGAGAGGGAAGTCCACAGTACATCCACGTGACTTCCCCACAATGCAAGGGAAGACTCTTGGCAGCACTTGGACATCTCCTAAGCCTGTGGCCCTCGGTAAGGCAGCCATTGTGATTCTTCATTAATTACAGCCTACCGGGGAGTCCCCACCTGTCCTGGCAGAGCGCCTGGAATGTCACGGGACTACTGGAAATCAAATCATGTGTGTCACTACTACAACAGCCAATGAGCGCAGGCGGCCCTTTTGCATTTATTCATCAACGGCTAAACAAATCCCGGCGGTCCATTTATCTCCCGACAGTACGCTTATCTGCTTTGTGGTTCCAGAGGTATGGTAGTCTCGAATGCTGGAGCAGAGGTAGCAGGGAGCAGGCTGATGGAGCAGCAGGAAGGAGCTTCCATCTCAAACAGGAAACAGGGTGGAGCTCACATCTCAAACAGGAAGCAGAGGGTGCCCATTGGAAGTGTTGCGTGGCTTTTGAAACCTCAAAGCCCACCCCCAATGACATACTTCTTTTTTTTTCCGGAGCTGGGGACCGAACCCAGGGCCTTGCACTTGCTAGGCAAGCGCTCTACCACTGAGCTAAATCCCCAACCCCTAGAAGTGTTTTTATAAAAACAAGACTAGTTAGGGTTGGGGTGGCGAACACCTTTAATTTCAGTACTTGGGAGGAAGAGAAAAGCAGATCTCCATGAGTTAGGGGGAGTCTGGTCCACAGAACAATTTCTAGGACAACCAGGGCCACACGGTATCAAACAAACAAACAAGCAAGAAAGAAAGAGCATGACGGGACCCTCCTTTTTCTCTGGCTTCCCATCTCTCCATGGGAGAGATATTCCACATACGTTCCTACTGGTGGGCCTTCATTAGACTCAGACTCCTGATCCGTGCACCTGCACCCCCAGGGCTCTGAGTGAAATGACCCTCATTTTAAAGCTAAGTTTCTAGGGCTGGAGATGTGGCTCAGTGGTGGAGGGGTTCCTAGGTTGTGGGTTCAGCCCTCAGTGTGTGATGAGGCCATGCTGGTTACAAATCGTCCCTCCCAGCCAAGTTTCTGGGTGCTTGTGACTGGAAAATGGTGTGAAATGACAAAAGAAGTTGGAAACAAAGTGTTTATTAATTGAGAAAGAAGGAAGCAGAAAAAGCAAATGTTATCATCTATTAGGTTTCTTAAAGAGGTTTAGGGCTGAGACTGTAGCTCGGATAGTAGGATGTTTGCCCAAGGGCACTGAAAGACCATTGGGGTGGGGAAGACCCCCACTCAAATCTTGAGATGACACAACCCCCAAGAACTCACGAGAAACCAGTCTTGATGTAATAAACAAGAGGTGTGGTGTATTTGAGGAACCAGAGCTCTGGGGATGACACGTATCTCACACAGGAGACAGAGGAGTCGACCCCGAGCCCAATTAGGGGAAGGGATTTATAGGGAAAATTACATAGGTAGTTGGCAACAGTCACACAAAGCAATTTCATTGGTTTGTAACTTGGGCTCAGTTCAACTCTAGGCCGCCCTGCTTCTGGGGCAAGCTGACCCTAATTCTCGATTCTCTCAGGACTGTTGAGTCAGGCCTTATCGAGGCCAGATGGTTTGTGGTACCTCTATAGTCAGGCTACATCCCCAAAATATGTTATGTTGTTCTTTGCTGTGAGGTGCACTTGTCCTCACAGCAGGGTCAGTGGGGGATAGTTTAAAATCTTTATTCTTTCAGGCACCAGGGTTCATCCTCTGTACATGGCAGCCTGAACTGCCTGAAACCTTGTCTCAAAATCATTTCTTTTTTAAGTGAGCGAGGGAAGACTGTATCCCCATGCATCTCAGGGCCCAGGGCACAGGACAGGAGAGTTTTCTTTTGCTACTTGAAAGAACAGCTGGCATTTGTGTGTGCTCTTAGGTTTCTATAGCTGCTAACTGCAAAGGAACCTGTGGTAGCTAGGGGTAGTGAGGGGATATTTAGCCAGCTTAGCGAGGCCTGGATTCCTCCCCAGCACTGCCCAAAACGAAATGAAATCCAGCCTCTAGGACCTGTAACGAGTGGTATTCTGGTCTACACGCACTGCACTGAAAGCAGCAGCAGCAACAGAAACCAGGAGAAAACAAAGGTTAGGGTTCGTCTCACCCATCCACCCCACCCACCCCTGAGAAGTCTTACACGTAGTCTCCAGAGCCAGTGTGCTGGGTTACACCTGTCGTCCCAGTACTTGAAAGGCTAAGCCAGGCAGATTGCTGCAAGTTCAAAGCTAGCCTGGGCTACTTAGTCAGTTCTAGTCTACCCTGAGCTACAGAATAACTACCACTACCAACAGTAGAGATAACTTGAGACAAAAAGCCCTTGTCTCTTGCCCTGCTATTTCTTGCTCTTCATTCTACCCACAAGAAAGTCACCAAGATTAGAATTCTTCCCCCAGAGCAGGTCAAACAATCCAAAAAATCTCTCTCTCTCTCTCTCTCTCTCTCTCTCTCTCTCTCTCTCTCTCTCATCTAACACTTTCCTAACTTTCCAAGCTGTCTATCTAGAAATTTTCTGACCTACCTTTTTGACTATATTACCAGGAGGATGGTGTGCCACAGAGGCCAGGAAGAATTTGAACACTAGGTCGTACCATGGTTTTCCCCAGCAGGTCTATTATGGGTCAGACCTTTATGCCTCAGTCACATCTCTCCAAAGCTGTCTATGCTTTATCATCTGAACATGATACGGGGTACCTTGGCTGTGCCACATCATAAAAAACTCTAAGCAAATGCATTTGCTGTGCCCTTTCCTTGACAGACTGACCTTTATTAGTGCTTGTGGTGGTTTCTATACGCTGGGTGCAGGCAGTGGCACTATCAGGAGGTGTGGCCTTGCTGGAGTGGGTGTGGCTGTGTTGGAGGAAGTGTGCCTCTGTGGGGGCAGCCTTTGAGACCCTAGTTACCTGGAGGTCAGTCTTCTGACTGCTTTCAGATCAAGATGTAGAACTCTTGGCTCCTTGTCCAGCACCATGTCTGCCTGGATGCTGCCATGCTTCCCGCCTTGATATTAATGGACTGAACCTCTGAACCTGTGAGCCAGCCCCAATTAAATGTTTGCCTTTGTAAGAGTTATCTTGGTCATGGTGTCTCTTCACAGCAATGGAAACCCTAACTAAGACAGTGGTAATGACTCTCACTCTTAGGTGGCAGGAAAAAGGCCGTCCTGTTGACTCCTATACAAGTAAGCATGAAGTGAGTTTTCTTCTCTGCTGTGGAGCCTCTGAAATAGTGCATTGGCGGAGGGGTGCATTAGGTGGTTGGAAATTTCTAGTAGGGGAGGAATATTCCAGGCCAGGGGGACAGTGTGAGTGGAGTGTGAGGCAACATACCTGGGAAACCACTAGTAATCCACAGAATTGCCCGGCCCTATTAGTCAGCAAAATGGGATCATGCACTGTGTGCAGGCAAGCTCCGTGCTACAGTCATGATCTCAGAGTAAACCTAGCTCATGGATGCCATTTTTCCCATTTTAGAGATGGAGAGACTGAGCCTTGCCGATTAAAGAAATTTGCCTTTCGATATTAGTGGACAAGGCAGATTGAGTAAGCAGAAGCATTCACTAGATCTCAGGCTAACTTGTGCCCCAAAACAAACAAACAGAAGGGCTTGTGAGTCAGGGAGCAACCCTCTTGGGCTCTCACCCATGCTGTTTATCAGAGTCACTGACGTCAAATATTCAAATATCAGATGCAAAGTGTTCTGAAGCACCCCAGCATTTCAGAGATGTCTTGGGGCTCCTTTTCTTCCAGTGCCCCATCTGTCCTTTCCTGTGAGAGCCCAATTCCGAGGTTCCACTCTCTACTGTTTGGTACCACGGTGCTCAAATCTGATTTCTATCTGAGTCCTTTGCTGGAATGCCTTCTGAAGAGACTTCTGCAAACCCCAGTCTCCCACGGACCTAGGCTTCCCTGACTGGGGAAGTGGATCTTGCTTTGCCCTTAAGCCACAAGACCCAGAGAAACTGCCACAGCCTTTCTGTGCTGCTGCTTAATTCCTGAAGACCCACAGCTGGGAGAAGTTCACTATGCTATTTAACCCCTTACTATCAACTTCACAGGGTGTCGGTTCGGTGCTGCTGCTGCCAGGGACTGGCATGCTGCAGCAGGCCTGTTAGGACTGGAAGGAGCTCAGGGTCTCAGGGCCACAGAGGTGACATACACCCTATACCTCCATGCATAGATTATAGCAAAGCAGGGAGATACGGAATGAAGCAAGATCCATTTGAAACACATCTAGATAATATGGTGATAGTTACCACTGTTGGGGTAGAAATCTGGGCTCACGCTGGACAAACCACACCAGGCCAACATGATTCCACGTGGAAAGGTTTAATGTAAGGACAAGAATAGAAGAGGAGAGGAGTAGAGGCCGGGCATGAGCATGTGGAGGGAAAGGGGAGGGAAATGGGGGAAAAGGGACAAAGAGGGAAGATCGAGAGAGAACAAGAGCAAGAGAGTGAGGAGGGGGCAAGCAGCCCCTTTTATAGGGAGTCAGGCATACCTGGTGTTGCCAGGTAACTGTGGGGGTGGAGCTTAGACAGAATGCCAACAACCACTGCTGTTGAACCTGTAGCTTTTGATAAAAGAAATCTGGGCGCACCCTATGTTAAAGCATAAGCTCACAGAATACTGTCAGTCAGGAGATCCAAGTACTTAGGAACTTTGTTTGGTAGGTCGGCTGGGCTTGCCTCCGGTCATGTCACTATTGGTCATGTCACTATTCTTCCAGCCCTACTTTCCCTCCCTGATCTCAGACAATGGAAACAAGCATCCTTGTGTCAGGGCCTTAGCACCATGCGGCCCCAATGCCTCTCTCTATTCTTACATGTTTGTTCCTTCTGCTCTTCTCCCAGGTGTGTGAAAGCTGGTTCTTTTTTTTTTTTTTTTCTTTTCTTTTCTTTTTTTCGGAACTGGGGACCGAACCCAGAGCCTTGCGCTTGCTAGGCAAGCGCTCTACCACTGAGCTAAATCCCCAACCCCGAAAACTGGTTCTTGCAGGTCATTTCTCCTCTAAGACCCCGCTCCCTGCCACCCAGTCTAGCTTAGCACATACCCCACGCCCCTGCCACACACACATACACTTTCTTGTTCCTTATTGAACCCCTGGGTTCAGGTGATCCTTTGCTCATCTCCTAAACAACTGGGCCTACGGGCATACATCACATCTAACTTCATGCTCTCTCCTTCGTGTTTTTGAGAGAGGGTCTCTCTGTTTAGTTTTAACTGTCCTGGAACATGATATCAGACCTGGCTGGCCTGGATCTCACAAAGATTAAAGGTGTGCACCACCATGCCCAGAAGGTTTTTCTTTATAGTGTATCTCACATGGCAGCATTTACTGTGTGTTTGTTTATCATCTGCCTCCTCCCATCCGTGAGTTAAATCCGAATGGACAGGGACTCTGAGGTATTCCTTGTCACTTATACTGTGCCTGCTACAGTAGCTAGTGTGTCTGTATGCATATATAAGTAGATATTTAAATGGATGTCTTAAAACTGGGAAGTGATTCCAAGTTTTTTCATTCTAAATACTTAAATCGATCTGAATCAAGATTAGAACCTCATGAGACTGAAGGGAAACCCAGACAGTTGGGTAATTGGTCTGCATTTAGTTCCTTTCCCTGGTGCCTGTCAGTCATTCGCCATAAAGGGGATCAGATGAACTGAGTTCTGATTTGGACCAGAAACCATGGGTACAGCACTCATAAGAGGAAGAGCGGACTCAGTAGAAGAAAGTGCCTGTCCTTGTAAAATCAGGGCACCTGACCTCCACATGGATCAGATTCTGTAAGTAACAGCAGAGTTTCAATGTCTGGACAACTGAACCCTGAAGTCTTCATTTATTTAAACAGTGGGAGAAGAGGGTAGGGCATTTCTCCAAGTTAATTATGAACTACATTTTCAGCCCAGCATTCAGTTTTACATATTGGCTATTGTGGTAGTTTGCATAAGAATGCCCCCCATAGGCTTATAGATTTGAAAGCTTAGTCCCCAGGGGGGGATTAAAAGGATAAGGAGGTGTGGCCTTGTTGGAGGAAGTGAGTCACTGTGTGTGTGTGTGTGTGTGTGTGTGTGTGTGTGTGTGTGTGTGTGTGTGTGTGAGGGGGGCTTGGTATTTCTGCCAAGCCTAGAGTCAGGGACTCCTCTTTCTCTCTCTCTCTCCCTCCCCCTCCCTCTCCCTTCCCCCTTGCCTTCAGATGCAGCTACTGTTCCTGCACTATCTGCGCCTCCTCGCTCCCTATCATGCTGATAATCGACTAAACTTCTGAAACTCTAAGCCAGCCCCCGAGTAAATGCTTTCCTTTGTAAGAGTTGCCTTGGTCATGTGTCTCTTCACAGCAACAGAACAGTGATTAGGACAGCTATGCCGTGACAAGGGCCTGACCCTGGGGTAAAAACTTATTGCTGAGAGAGAACTCCTTGAGAGATAACTTACTTGTTACACTTGGGAATGAGTATATAGGTGCGAAGGGTTTTCTGGGCAGAGGGAAGCTGGACAATGCCCCGTCCCCCTAATAAAAGATGTCTTGGACACTGTGAACGTTAACTTAGATGTCAAAAGAAACTCTACAGGTGAGATGACATGAGGGATTTAATCTCTTTTTATTATGAGTGTATGTGTATGTGCGTGTATATGTGTGCGTGCGCGTGTGCTTGAGTACGAGTGTGTGCATGCATGTGTGATGTTAGTGGGGCATGAGTGTCATAGCTTGTGATTGGAGGTCAGAGGGCCACAGAGTGGGAGGAGCTTGTCCTCTTCATCCACCTTCCTGTGGGCTCAGAGGAATCAAGGTCAGGTTGTTAGGCTTTCGAGCCTGCTGAGCCATTGTGTGTCTGTGATCGTTATGGCCTTTTCAGATAGAGGAAGGAGCTGCATGCTAGGGACCAAGTGTGCATAATGCCGTCACTAACACCACCAGGGCTGGTAGCACGGTCCACCTGGGGCTTAAAGCAAAAACCACATGCTACAAGATAGCATTCACAGCATACAAATGTTATACCCATGAGCTCTGAGATTGCTGAACTACATTTTAAATTGAACACACGTGTACTGGCTGGTTTTGTGTCAACTTGACACAAGCTAGAGTCATTAGAGAGGAAGGAGTCTCATGAGGAAATGCCACCATGAGATTTATCTGTAAGGCATTTTCTCAACTAGTGATCAAAGGGAGATAGCCTGGCCTATTGCGGGTGGTGCTATACCTGGGCTGGTGGTCCTGGTTCTACAACCTGAGCTAGCTATTGAAGCAATCCAGTGAGCAGCATCCCTCCATGCCCTCTGTATCAGCCCCTGCTTCCAGTTCCTGCCCTGTTTGAGTTCCTGTCCTGACTTCCTTCAATAATGAACAGCAATGGGAAGTGTAAGCTCAATAAACTTTCTCCTTCCCAACTTGCTTTTTAGCCATGGTGGTTTATCTCAGAAAAGCAAACAAAACCAAAAACCAAACAAACCAAAAAACCCTAAGACAATAGTATAGAACAATTTATAATTGGTAACAATCTGTATTGCCTTATCAGTTAACTGCAGTTGTGTGTGTGTGTGAGAGTGTGTGTGTGTGTGTGTGTGTGTCTGCCTGTGAGTGTTACTAAGGATAAAATCCAGGGCTCATGCATTCTTGGCAAGGACTCTACCACTGAACTATATTCCTAGCCAGAGGTAACTACATTCATGACAAGCAGAAGTCAGAAGAATGGCCAGTGTTAATTCTGAAGTATCCAACAAAGGCTGTATGTAGAAAGACAGAAAGGCTATAAAGACTAGCCTAGGAAATTCTCGTTGCTATGGTATTTGGCTTGATGGAGCATCTCAGCACTATTGACAGCAAACCTTTAAATTGCATAGTCTCACTTTCTTTTCTAAATCCTTGGAAAACATTAGAGCTGTTTCTTGAGACAAATCCCACGGTAGCTTTTTTTTTTTTTTTTTTTCCGGAGCTGGGGACCGAACCCAGGGCCTTGTGCTTCCTAGGTAAGCGCTCTACCACTGAGCTAAATCCCCAGCCCCTGGTAGCTTTTTTTGTACTTCTCTGCCTTAGCAACCTCTAACTACTTAAGTCAGGGTCACCTTCCAATGAACAGAGCCTCATGATACAGTTTACAGTGGAAAGTCATTTAACCTCAGGACTGGTTTGCTTTAGACAAGTTCTTAATGTTCTCTTCAGTTACTCAGAATGTTTCCCAAGGGCACCTGCATTCCATTTAATTGCCTTTTCGGGAGCTTTCTGTTCCACTGCACTGTTCTGGATTTTTCTGGAGCAGAGAAGTTTAAGTAGAGGGCAGTGTTTAAGATCAGAGGAAAGCCAGGCTGATCCAGAAGAAAGCCTTTGGCAAAAGTCTAGCTTCTTGGTTCTGCAAATATTCCTAGGTCATTATCTTGTACTCACTGGTGCTGTGGTCAAACATGAAGACCTGATGTCAAGAACCCAGGTGATGAGGTGAACACCAAATACAATATGAGGAGATGTGATTGGGTTTGATCGTTGGCGGTGTTCACTACTGAAACGACACCATCAACCAAACCTTTTATGAAGTCACTGTGCTGGCTGTTCTATGTCATTTTGACATGAGCTAGAATTATCTGAAAAGAGGGAACCTCAGTTGAAAAAGTTACCTCCCTAAGATCTGGCTGTAGGGTATTTCCTATTTAGTGATGGATGAGTATCTCAGTTAGGGCCTCTCTGCTGTGGTGAAGCAGCATGGCCAAAGCAGCTTGTTGGGGAAAGGGTTTATTCACCTTACACTTATCACAGTTCATCATCAGAGGAAGACAGGGCAGGAGGCAGGAGCTGATGCAGAGGCCATGGATGGCAGAGAGGCCCTAACTGAGGCTCTCCACTGCTATACTCCACCCCAAACTCCTAGACCTATAGCCTTTTGTTGTTGTTTGTCTTCTGCTTTGTTTTCTTGTGTGTGTGTGTGTGTGTGTGTGTGTGTGTTTCTTGAGACAGAATTTCTCTCTGTAACCCAGCTGTTCTGGAACTTGCCCTGGAGACCAGGTTGGCCTCAAACTCAGAGATCCACCTGCCTCTGCTTGCCGAGTGCTGGGATTAAAGGCATACACCACTGCCTGGCTGGACATGTAATCTTAAATAGCCAAAGTGAAAGAAAATTAGAAAGGGACTTGTCCATCATCAATGTTTGTTCGGTGCAGGGACTTACTCTGAAGCCCAGGCTAACCTGGAAGTCACTATGTCTGGCCCCCTAGGGTGATCCTCCTGCTTCAGTTTCCCACATGTGATTATGGGGGCGAGCCACCATGCTCTGTAAGACGCTTTACTTCTCAGTGAAGCAATTCTGAGAGCTCTAAAGGAAGGCCAGCTGCTTTCACTTTCCGCTTAGATAAGGTCTCTGCTGTGCTGGAGTCTGGCAGGATGCCGGGGATAAAGGTCTGGGGCAGCTTGGGGCACCTTTGGAAAGCTGGAAGCCATATGGAAGCTAATCCCAGGTCCTTGTGCCTTGCAGAGGAATTCCACAGGGTCCGTGCCAGCCATGACTCACTCACGCTCCCAGGTGTTGCTGTAAATAATAAAAATACCCTCAGACCCTTGCTAGCTGGCACCGACAAGCCATACAGCATTAGCGGGTACATTCACCTCCGTGGTGGCCGGCTCTAGGGCACCATGCCACATTCCCCCAGCTATTCTCTGTCCTCCTCGGTCTCTCAGGCCCTGTTGCTAGCCGCATGCCATGGCCGCCCTCTCCAGGCTGGCTCTCTGCACACATTCCCTGCAAGCCACCCCCTGCAGACACTGTCACAACCCGCACCAGCCCGACCAAATCAAAACTCCAGATGCTTGTAATTTAGCAATCAGATTTATTAACAATAAATTCAAATCCCACAAAATGTCTGCACAATAAACTCAGGGCCAATTGATAATGATAAAAACGCCCACCTAGATAAGATAAATTGATCTATAGAGATCCATCCCTTAAGAAATATTCATAACTACCTGTGGCCATTTAAGGCCACATGGATCTGGGTCGTTCTTCTCCTCTCTCTCCCCTTACCAAAACTCTGTCCCTGTCCCCTTTCTCACTGTCCAATTATTGGCTTCACCTTAATTTGTGCTAGCCCTTACCTGCATATAGACATCAATCTACACCCAGGCGCCTGAGTTCTACCTGTGGAGTCAGAGGCCCTATGGAGCTTTGGTGGAGTTTCCATTATAACCAGGGCTCATGACTGGCCCCCGTGGGTTTTCTGTTCTTCAGTGAAATGCCTCTCAGCTCTGAGAAGGCTACCAGAGAGCAGGCTACAATCTAACCTCTGAGAGAAAGAAGGAAGCTCAGAGGTCACTCAGCTCACCATCCCAAAGGATCACCCAGTCTGTTAGTGACAGGAGAGTACCACCTCCTGCCCTCCCCAGCCGCCGACCCATATTGCTAATACAATTAATAGATTGCAACTCGAGACTAAGCCTCATTGTACAGACAAGAGGACCCTGGCCCAGATCCCCACAACTGCACCGACTTAGAATCAAAGTCTCTCCTGATAGCATGTGGGTCCATACAGAAACTTGCTGTATTCAAAAGTCTACTGAGTTGGGCAGGAGAGATGGCTCAGCACTGACTGCTCTTCCAGAGGTCCTGAGTTCAAATCCCAGCAAACACATGGTGGCTCACAACCATCTATAATGGGATCCGATGCCCTCTTCTGGTGTGTCTGATGACAGCTACAATATACTTATATATAATAAATAAATAAATCTTTAAAAATATCTACTGACTGTAGCTCATTGGCAGGGTACTCACGCAGCAGCAGACATTTTGGCTAGCTCCTAACCTAGTGAATTCAGTGATCGTATCTTTCATTCCCCTCTCTCCCCCCAATTGTTCACCTTTTTCTTTCTTTCCACACCATCCTTTGCCTTCCATTCTCAGGAGAAACCATACTATGTTCCATGGCAAGAATTTAGCCTTGTGTGTCCTATCTTAGTCTGGGTTCCTGTAGACTGGATGGCTTAAACATAAAACTCTTATTTCTAGTTTGTAGCTCTAGAGGCTGGAAGTCCAAGATCAGGGTACCAGGAACCATCACTGGGTTCTCCATGTGGACCCATGTCTTGGTTTACAGATGTCTACTTTCTCCTTGACAAAAACCTGAAAAGGCAAGCTCTCCCCTGTTAGTCCTTATGATCCAGTCACAAGGGTTCCATCCTTAAAACCCAACCACCGCTTGCCTTAGCTCCTTACTGCTGCTATAACACAATTACAGAAACCGGGCCATTTGTAAGCAACAGAGATTTACTTCTTGTGGTTCTGGAGGCTAACAATCCTGGATCGAGGCAGCAGCAGACACCGTAGCCTCCTCTCTGCAGCATCTGATGAAGGCGATGGCTGTCGCGTACTGAGAGAGAAGAAAGGGCAAGGGGAGTGTGGAATCCTTCAGCTTCTGTTGTGAGAGCACTCATCCTGAGGATGGAGCACCCAGGACCTAACTCCCCACCATCACACGGGGCTGGGGACTACCTAGACAGTTAATGCATAGCGGCCTTTCGTCTGTGGCACCTTGGCTATTCCTTCCCTTGCTGGCTCACGTTCTCCCTGTTGGTACTTCCTCACACATTGCTCCACTCGCTGTGGTTAGGGGCTTCCATCCAGAGCTGTGGATTCAGCCACTGCTGGTATGACATCATCGGCTTTCATCCAGAGCTGTGGACTCACTGACTGCTGGTATGACGTCATCGATTCTACAGTCACTTCTAGCTAACACCAGCTTCTGAAACTCTAGCCCCATATATATCAGACCAACTATGGGACCCTTTCCCTTCTATGGGACCAGTGTGTTCAGAATCCCCATCTCTGTATCTAAAGGGCTCCTTCCCCTAAAATCTGCTGGGTAGAGGCCCGGCAGATGGCTCAGTGAGTCAAGTGGTAGCTGTTGGAGTGTGAGAACCTGAGTTCATCCCCCAGCTTCCACGTGAAAAGGTCAGGTGTGGCAATGTGCATCCGTGATCCCAGCACTGAGGTGGTCAAGACAGGGGTCCCCTGGCCAGCCGGTCTAGTTGAATCTTCTGCTCCAGGCTCAGTCTCTGTCTCCAAAACTAGGGTGGAGAGCAATTGGGAAAGACTCTCAAAACTGACTTTTCACTCTCATATATGTGTACTCATGCACACACATGCACATGCAAAAACATCTTTGCTATGTCACACCACTAGTCAACTTTTGACCCAAGCCAGAAACCTAGGAGTTTACCTCCATGGCTTCTCCTCCACCAGCACAGCAGAGGGGACAAATTCTCTAGAATCAGCTTTCTCCCTTCCATTATCTATTTCTTTGTTTTTTGTTTTGTTTTTCAAGGCAGGGTTTCTCTGGGTAGCCATGTCTGTCCTATCCTGTAGACCAGGCTGGCCCAGAACTCAGAGAGCTACCCACTTCTGCCTCCCAAGTGCTAGGATTAAAGGTGTGCACATGCCCTCCCTCCGAGGCCTGTTGTCCTTTTTTTTTTTTTTTTGCCTCCCTCCCCTCCACCTCCCCTACACACACACACACACACACACACACAAACACACTCAGGCACACACACACACTCCCTCACCTAGCATCAGTGCCCAACGGCTTGTTCAGGTGCGTGGTCATGTCTCTCAGGAAGCTTCTTCCCAGAGCCTCTTCAGCTCTTCATACTCTTCCTCTTCTGACAGATTCTGTTTCTCTAGAGACAATGGCAATTCCTCCCTCTCATTAGCTGGCACCCCCCACCCCACCCCCTGTTGGTGGTTGTTAAAATTTGAGAGTAAAATGGATTTGCTCTCCACCGGGTTATTCGGGGCACATTTTTCCCCCTTTTGCTTCTCTTTCATTTTTTACTAAGCAGAAAGGACACAAGTCGCAAGACTTAGGAGTAGGGCTGAGGGTAGGGTGGTGGTAGAGTGTTGTCCTGTGTGTACAAGGCCCTGGACGCACTGCAGAAGCAAAGGAGAGCAAACAGTATGTGAGGACACACGCCTGAAGCTGGAAACCCATGGAGGCTACAGGTCCCCGAGGAAGCCGAGCTTGTAAAGCAGGCAGACAGAATTAATTGGAAATGCTGTCATTCCGGGATAGGAATAGTAGAGGGCTTCCTTCCTTCCTTTCCCCTTCCTTCCCTCCTTCCTTCCCTCCTTCCTTCCTTCTTTCTTCTTTTTTTTTTTTTTTCTCGGAGCTGGGGACCGAACCCAGGGCCTTGCGCTTGCTAGGCAAGCGCTCTGCCACTGAGCTAAATCCCCAACCCCTCCAATCCATTTCTGCCCGACGTTTTTTTTTTTAAAGATTTATTTTATTTAATTTATATGAGTACACTGTAGCTGTTTTCAGACACACCAGAAGAGGGCATCGGATCCCATTACAGATGGTTGTGAGCCACCATGTGGTTGCTGGGAATTGAACTCAGGACCTCTGGAAGAGGAGTCAGTAGTGCTCTTAACCACTGAGCCATCTCTCCAGCCCTCTGCCCAACGTTTTAAGTGCGCATTTGCCAATGGTTTGCTCTTTATCTCTTGCTATCTATTCTTTTACTTTGGTTGGCTATGTACTTAATAGAGTCATTCAAGACCCGAAGTCTGGCTATCCTGGGCCACTGTCTGTACAGACAGGAAGTTGGAAGTTAGACAGTTCCGCTTCTTTCATGTTTTTTTTTTGGGGGGGGAGGGGAAGGGGTGTTGCTTTTTTGAGTCATTTCCAGTGAAGTGTCAGTGAGAACAATCAGTAAGGTCTGGAGGTAGAGACTTTCAGCACCGGCACTGTTACCCAAATAAAAAAGAAGAGGAAACAGTTCCCTCTGGATTTACAGATGGACTATTTTCTAATGTTAATTAACCATTCACGCTTTGAGTATGATATTGTCCTGGCTCTCTCAGCCCATCCCTCACAGGGATTTTTTTCTCTTATAGCATAAATTTAAAAAGGGCCAACAACATACAGACCAGCTTGTCAGGCCCTCTTTAGCTTTTTGGTTTGTTTTGCTTATGAAGAAAAGGAGGCTCACTGGACTTCAGGCCCCGAGGCGTGGAAAGTGCTGGCAGAGCTAGGAGGTGGCTCAGGGCACACAGCAGGAGTCGGGGAGTGCACAGCTGTCTCGTTGGCTTGTATCTTTCAGTGAACTCTGGTTAAAGGAAATGTATTTGGGGAAAAGGTCATCCTGTTTATTTTTTTTTTTTTCATAGACTTTATTTTTCTTGAGAAACAGACATGTGAAAGTTCGGAGGGCATTCTGTGACCTGGTCAATAAGTCCCAGCCCAGATCTTGTCTCTTTTAGGCAATCAGGTGAAAGAGTGAGGCTGGTGTGTGGATACACACAGGTCTCACTGCAGAATCTTTCCCAGGCTGTTGGAAAAATCCAAACTCAGGACAGGGAGCTTCCAGTCCTAGTAGGACCTCTGTCAATTCAAAACCCTTTTGTGGTTGGTGTTCAAAGAACAAGTCTGGAATTTATCTCCTGTAAGAGGAAGGCATGTCCATGTGACTTGGGCCATTAAGTGAGCGATGACCTTGAGCTGTGGTTTGGAGGGGACACAATGACATCCACCACAGGGCTGCCAGCAGTGCCAACACGAGCATGGGGTGAATTCTGCAGCTTGAGGCTGCCCCTCTGAGAGGAACTGGCTAGTTTACCAGTATTTGCTGAGTGTCTGACCTACTCAGAGCTCTTTAGACCATGTGACCATCTTTAGATGTGGAGACTGTGGCCATAGATTTCCAGAAGAGATCCATAATGATTTTGTTGTTTCGATTTTTCCCTGTTTTTTGTTGTTACTTTAAAAAGAAGATTTATTTATTATATGTATATGAATGTTTTGTTCGTATGTATGAACACCACATGTGTACCTGGTACCTCCGGAGGTCAGAAGACGACACTGGATCTCCTGGAACTGGAACAGATGGTTGTGAGCCATGGAGCCCAGGTCATCTGCGAACAAGTGTTCTTACCTGCCGAGCCATCATCCAGTGCCCCTAGGGTATCCATGAGACTCTGCACACAGTCCTTCTTGCTTTCTACCTATAGTGTTTTGATGTCCTACATCCAAGTTGTACATACTTAAGGTTTGTAATATGTTGTCACGAGGCAGAATCTCAGGGTGCCATCCAGGCAGGTGTTTTGGCATGTACCACCACACAGACTGGGTACAGGTACACAGTCTGACGTGTCTGGACAAAACTTGTGTACCTAATGTGTGCATCACTGCTGCTTGACCTAACTAGCCCAGCTTCTCCACTGCGTCTCCATCTTTCCCTGTAATTATTGCGTGTTCCTCTTGTTGGGTACGTGTTAAGAACCCTGCTCTATGAACTCTACTTTCTTAGCAAAGCCTCGAGTGCACCACAAACCATGGTTTGTTTCTGTTTGAGACAGGACCTCATGTAGTTCTCAGGCTGGCCTTGGACTCTATGCTGTCCAAGCTGACATGGACCCCTAAAGCCCATCCAAGGGCTTCATCACCAGACCTGATCTACACAGTCCCAGAGAGAGCTCTGGTTGGCCCCACAGTCATGGTAATCCTCCTGTTTCAGTTTCCTGACTACAGAGAGGAGAGGCAGTGTTATACAACAGTTATATGTAACTTTCCATTTGATGAGGACACCCCCGTCCCCGAACCCCATTTCTTCTTCTGTAAGTGTAGACTCTCCATACCTCATCATTTCACTTAGCATCTTGGTTCTCCAATCCCCATCTGGGGCTATAAATCATTCCTAATGCTCCCGTGTTGGATCGTACTGATTCCGTAACTGTTCCTGCTCATGTGAGTAGGAATAAAGTATGCTCTTCTCTGTGCGTGACTCAGGTCCTCACATTCTTACTGCATGAGACAGTCGCACCGGGCCATGTGAGTAACTGCATGAGACCGTCGCACCAGGCACTTGAGCAGGAGAGGAGGAACATTCCAGCGGGAAGTCTTCCCCTTCACACTGGTCTCCCTAGCTTGGGCGTTGATCTATGCAAACGCAGGCCCTCCTGATGCTGCTCATCAAACCCAAAGTGATTTTTAAATGTAATTGCATTTGTTTCTTTTTCTTTTTTATTTATTTTTGGGACTCTACTTTAATCCCAAATCTCCCTTCCCTTTCTGCCCTCTAACCCCCCTTCTGCCCGTCCTCACCCTCTCTCATGCCTTTTTTATTAGTAGTTATTGCATTCTTTTTTTTTTTTTCTTTTCTTTTTTTCCGGAGCTGGGGACCGAACCCAGGGCCTTGCGCTTCCTAGGCAAGCGCTCTACCACTGAGCTAAATCCCCAACCCCAGTTATTGCATTCTTATATGTATCTGTATAGACGTATATATTCCTAAATATAACCCATTGAGTTCCTTTAATGTACGTATCCAGGACTAAGCATTTGGTCCTGGACAAACAACCAGTTGGTGTGCTCTTCATCGGCAAGACCATTTCTCCTGTGCCCAGCTTTCTATAGTTGTCTTTAGTTCTTTGTGTAGGGTCAAGGTCTCATAGGCTTTTTTTCATTCACTTTGGTATGCACATTGGTGTCCTCCTTGTTAAGCTCACATTGGGTGGTCATGCTGGTGAGACTTTATGGGCATAGCTTCTGACATTACTAAAAGACACACTCTCAGGGTTGGGGATTTAGCTCAGTGGTAGAGTGCTTGTCTAGCAAGCACAAGGTCCTGGGTTCAGTCCTCAGCTGGGGGTGGGGGGGAGAGACACACTCTCACAGCAAACTCCCTCATCCTGACCCCTCTGGTTCTTACACTTTCTGTCCCTCTTCTACAATGTTCTTTTGTTTGTTTGTTTGTTTTGTTTTGTTTTTTTTTCTTTTTTTCAGAGCTGGGGACCGAACCCAGGGCCTTGCGCTTGCTAGGCAAGCACTCTACCACTGAGCTAAATCCCCAACCCCTACAATGTTCTTGGAGCCTTAGTTGCACAGTGTTTTGTAGATGTGCCTGTTGGGACTGGGCTCCACAACTCTGCATTTTGATTGGTTGTGATTTTCTGTAGCAGTCTCCATTTGTTGCAAAGAGGTGTTTCTTTGATGAGGGGTGAGGACTATACTTATCTGTGGTTATACAGGCAAATGTTTATGGATTTTTTTTATTAGGGATTATGCTGGCTTAATAAATTAGTGGTTATCAGTCCTCCTTCAATAACTATGGCTTTACTAGCACTGATGAGCTCTCTAGGTTTCCAGCACCAGGCATGGTTTCTCTTTCGTTGAGCTAAAGCGATTATTAAAATGTTTGAGAAAGGGGCTCAGTGGTTAAGAGCACGACTGTTCTTCCAGAGGTCCTGCGTTCAATCCCCAGCCACCACGGGTGACTCACAACCATCTATAATGGAATCTGATGCCCTCTTCGGTGTGTCTAAAGACAGTGACAGTGTACTCATATACATTAAGTGATGAATGATTAATGAATCTATAAACATCTTTTTTGAAAACTATTTGGGTTGGGGATTTAGCTCAGTGATAGAGTGCTTGCCTAGCAAGTACAAGGCCCTGGGTTCGGTCCCCAGCTCCGGAAAAAAAAAAAAAAAGAAAAGAAAAAACAAAACTATTCAACTGAGTAAGAAATAGTTGGAGTACTGACGCTGAGGGAAGGGTGTGAGCTTGGCTGCTGGTTATACTTACGGGAGTGATAAATGGGGAAGATTATTTTATTATACCAACAGTGTTATCAGCAGGGAAAATGTCATATTTACAAAGCTTAGTTAAATGTCATTTTTCTCATGGGACCAGCATTGCAGATGCTGGAAGCTGCCATTGATGACTTAGCTGCCCATCAATGCCGAGAAGCATCTGGAAGTTGTTCTCTCTTGGTTCTACCCCCTTAATTAGTAATACTTTTTTGGGTGGCTTTTCTGTTTGTTTGTTTTGTTTTTTGAGACAGGGTTTCTCTGTGTAGCCCTGGCTGTCCTAGAGCTCATTCTTTAGATCAGGCTGGCCTTGAACTCAGAGATCCACTGGTCTCTACCTCCCTAGTGTTGGGATTAAAGGCACCCCCTCCCTCTGGTGTTCCCAGGACTTTTCCTTTTGTAGCACTTTGCAGAACTTCTCACCTGTCACCCAGTCACTCTCAGCTGCAGGAAGAGCCAGGAGAGAAGCACTTGGTGTTTTCTGCTTCTATAATGGAGATTGGCAAAGCAGAGAAGGGTTAAGAATAAAGTGGTTTACCAGTAGTATGTGGGGAGTCACCAGCAATCAGTCCCAGGAAAGGAGGGAACAGCTAGTTAGTTGTTTTCCTCTTGCTGCATTCATGTGTAAAGTAGATTCTTCTGGGTTTCAGGAGGTGGGTCCTCCTCTAAATTATATCCACTAGGAAAGACCAGTTTGTAAGGCTACAAAGGTTAAGTGTAGGAGACAGGACATTGTTTCTGGCCACATAGTCCTGCCACACAAGATAGATTTTGGGGTGTGCTGTGGCCCCGTGACTCCAATTACAGCCTTGGTGCTATTGTCCTGTTGCTATTGATCCTTCTCGATCAGTTGAACACAGACCCCTGCTCTGGGGTCCCCCACAGTGGTGACTCAGGGCCTCTTGATCATTACAGCTTGATCATAAGGCAGAAGACTTTCTCTGACTTGTACCAAATACCTGGACTCTGAAAGGTAGTCTCTGTGGGGTCGACCACCTTTGCTCTCTAGAAGAGGTACCCCTCCATTAGTGGCATCCCCGGTCATTTTAGGTGACTGGTCTGGTGGATCATGTCTGAACATTCTTGGTCACTAATTGAGGGGACCTTTGGTGACATAGGCTTCCTGGGGTTTTCAGGGGAGGGGCTGAAGCCGAGGTGAGTGAGTCAGGGACACCTGGTTCTCGGCTGTCTGCCGACAGTTGGTTTTATTTTAGCTGCTTCACTGTTTACAGACTTACTCACCTTTCCAACTTCATTCTTTCAAGTCTCAGCCTTTCAGAGTGCCAGAAACCAGAACAAAAAACCCACCATCACCAATGAGCATCCACATTTCCGTTGAGCTCATGGTTTGTTTTCCAGTAGCTTTTGTTGATGCTACCATTGTTTAAAATGCGGAGTTGAAGCCAAGCTCGGTGGTGTACACCTGCAAATACCGCATTCAGGACGCTGAGGTAAGAGGAAGGCCATGAGTTTGAAGTCTGCCTGCACCACAGAATGAGACTAGTTTGCCTCAATCAATCATCAATCAACCAATCAACCAATCAATGTTAATTTAAAAATAAAAATTGAGGTGAAATTCATACACAATAAAACTAACTTTGAAATTTTTACTTACTGCGTGTCTTGTCTGCGTGTATGTACACCATTTGCATGTTTGATGTCTGCAGAGGTCGGAATGGGTGTTAGACTCCCCTAGGTTACAGATGGTTTGAGAATTGCCATGTAGGTTGAACCCAGGCTCTCTGGAAGAGCAGCCAAAGCTTTTAACTGCTGACCTATCTCTCCCATTCCCTACCATTAAATCTCTCTCTCTCTTTCTCTCTCTCTCTCTCTCTCTCTCTCTCTCTCTCTCTCTCTCTCTCTCTCTCTTTTTAAAATATTTTTATGAGAGAAGATCTTGTTTTTTAGCTGTGATTGGCCTTAAATGGTGACTTTTCCTGCCTTAAACTACAGATTTATACACCAAGCCTAGTTAGAATTTTTAGCCAGTTTGAAACACACACAGTTTGGTTGCATTTAGTGCATCCTGGTTGTGCAGCCAGCAGATCTCACTGAGCAAATGCCCGTGTGGTGAAGACTACCTTGTTTGCTAATGGAGCCAGAGGTTTGTAGAACTGACCTTCTTTATGGACTTAAGAGAAACATACCTTTCTGGGTAAAATGCAACTGGGCCGCCCTTATCAGATCTCAGATCTCATCAGATCTCAGAGCCTTCCCACACCCCTGAGCTTGCAGTGCACACCCCTGAGCTTGCAGTGGGATGTTCGAGTTTGCTGAGGGTTCTCTCCCATCCCTTCTTTCTCCTTTTCTTTTTCTGCTTGCCCCTCCTCTTCCATCCCGGAACTGTGTAGCTCAGATTGGATTTAAGTAGAGTGCTGGAGCCAAACTGTAGCTTTTGTTTAACCATATTATGGCAACGTAGAGAGCAGTTATACACACAAAACCAGAGCCAGCCCAGGCCACAGATTGTTTCGACTGGCATGACCATAGATGCTTTGTGTCCAGACACTGGCCGGGAAGGAATTTTCCAGTTTACAGCTCTAGGACCACTGCAATTCAACCGTGACCATGTTTCCCTGTTTCTCTTGCTGTTTTCTTCCTCGCCTCCTTCTTCTCTTCCTCTTTGAAATTATAATATAATTTACAAGTTTTCTCCCTTTTCCTCCTTCCCTCTAAATCCTCTCTTACGCCTTTCTCTACCCCCTTTCAAATTTATGGCTTTTAAACATTAATGCACATATGTATTTGTGTGTGTGTGCGTGTGTGTGTGTGTGTGTGTGTGTGTCCCTATAATGATACTTGTATGTATCCAGGATTGACCAGATGGCACTGGAAAGCCACCTAGTGTGCTCTTCATTGAGGAAGGCCGCTCACTTCTCCTGCTCTCAGCTCTCTCCAGTTGCCTATAGTTTGTGTAGGATTGAGGCCTCATGGGCTTTCCCTCATCCAGTTTGGCTTGTCCACTGCTGTCACCCCCGGCAGCTCACCCTGATGACCTCTGCCTCTTACAATCTTTATGGCCCCTCCTCATCAATGTTCCCTGGGCCTTAGGTGTGAGAATGCTTTATAGATATATTCATTGGGACTGGGCTCTACAACTCTGAATTTTGATTGGTTGTGGTTTTCAGTGGTGGTTTTTGTCTTTGGCAAAGAGAGGCATCCTTGAGGAGGGGTGGAGGCTACATTTAGCAGGCTAGAGACCCTGGAGGAGGGTGTGGGGAATGTGAAGTGGGGTGGGGGATGCAGTGCAGAACCTTTTCTGTTTTTGAAAAGACAGGTTATACCCAGGCATTGTGTTATATGTCTTTAAGCCCAGCACTTGGGAAGCCCAGGCAAATGGATCTCTGTGAATTCAAGGCCTGTCCGGTCTACATAGAGCGTTCCAGGACATCCAGAACTACACAGAGACCCTGTCCCAAAATAAATAGAAACCAACTCAAACCCGAACCAAACCAAATAAGCAAAGGCAGGAGACGGACACAGCTCAGAGTTAACAGCCCCTATTAGCTTTCTCAGCCTTTTGGGTACAGGCATGCACCATCACACCCAGCAACTCCTGTCTGCAAAGCACTTTCCCTTGGGACCTTCCCTGAGCCATCCCAGCGGATCTCAGCAACAATGACCTGGAGCAGGCAGGGCAGGTGATAGGCTCCGGGAGCCTTGGCCTGACAGTGGCTGCCCTCTCTCTCCCCTTCCTGTTCTGGAACTCTTTAGAGATGAAGAAGAGGATGCATTTGTTGCAGGATGGCTCAAGAGGAGTATGTCTTCTCTTTTTCTTCAGAATTTTGGTGCTTGAGATTCCTCATGGGATTTCAACACACAGACTCACACACACACAGACACACAGACACACACACAGACACACACATAGACTCACACACACACAGACACACACACACACACACTCACACACACACACACACACACACACACCACACACACAGAGGATCTTGTGCACTGTGTATTCAGAAACTGAGCTGCAACCTGATCTTGAGGCTCTGAGTTAACCAATGTGCTGTAAAGAGTGCTCCCCAACAATCCCTGATTGGTTAGTAAAAGGTTGGAGCCTGTGACTGGGCAGGAGAGGGCGGAAGGCTTGAGATCAAGTGGGGGTCTCAGGTAGGGACCACAGGGAGGAAGAGATGGAGGTGGAAGAAGGTCTCCATGAGGCAGGATGGACCTTGGGCCCGTGGCCGAGAAAATCTCATCCTGAGGATACACAAGTCTCAGTTGGCGTGTAATGGGGGCATTTATCTGGTTATTAATTTCCTAGCTGAGTTAGAATAGCTCAGAATCTGCTCAGCACAGTGCCAGAAACTTGTAAATAAAATACCAGGCAGGTTTTTGTGTCTTTTATTCGGGAACTAAACAGAAAAGAGTGGGATAGAAAGTCCCCATAAGGGGTTGGGGATTTAGCTCAGTGGTAGAGCGCTTGCCTAGCAAGCGCAAGGCCCTGGGTTCAGTCCTCAGCTCCGGACAAAAAAAAAAAAAAAAGAAAGTCCCCATAAAAGTACTATAATACACACACACACACACACACACACACACACATACACAGAGAACACTTTCTACTACTGAGACACACAGGCGCGCACACACATACATACACGCGCGCGCACACACACACAACACTTCCTACTACTGAGACACACAGACACAGACACAGACACACAGACACACACAGACACATGCACACACAAAGAGAATACTTTCTACTACTGAGACACACACACACGCACACACACACACACACGCACACACACACACACACACACACACACACACACACAACACTTCCTACTACTGAGACACACATGCATACACCCAGGCACAGAAAAACTATGGTTTAAGTTGTACTTTCGTAAACAAAAGTTTACAAACTGTACTTTCATTTCGGTGAGTTGTGAACCACATGAACAAAAGAAACGAAGCAAGATAGAATAATAAATGCAGTCACAATTAGAAACACCTCTGGGAATCTTGACACAGTAGTGTGTGTTTCTGTGTGTGTTCCCTTACATGCCTGGGATAGTCTGCAGAAAACACTTAAGATTATCAACTAGAGCTACTTGCTTAGTTCAGTTCATGCTCCTGATTCTTAGTACCACGCTGTCTCTGATCACTTGAAGTTCCCCAATTCTTTTGTTCTTTTTCATGGAGAGAGCCCTTTATCGCATTGGCTAGAGACTGCAATTTACCTCCAACTTTATTCTCAACAGACAAGTCAGATAATTTGCTGTTGGTGGTACTTATATAAAGGCAACCCAGGAAATTAGAGAAGAATATATTTAGCCAAGTAATTGTGTTTTGCCTGCAAATATGTCAGTGTATCATGTGCATGCAGTGCCTGTGGATACCAGAAGAGGGCGTTGGAACTCCTGGAGCACTTATTGAACCACAGTCCACAAAAGAGACAGGCTATACCCCTACACCCCAAACATCCCCTCTCACTAATGCAATGAGACTCTGTCTCATTGAGTACAATTGAGTACACTGGGTCTCATGTACTCAAATGAGGCCTTGGGACTAGTTCTCGCCAACAGATTGTGAGAAGAGGTGGAAAAATATGAACCGTGCCTCCTCCCTGCACTTTTCCTTTCTTTTTCCCTGTAGAATTCCTGGATGCTGTGTATGAAGATGCATCACAGAGAGATTCAGCTTTGGTGCCTGAAAGGCACTGTGGAGCTGAGGCCAATGGCTGCTGATGGTGTGGGTGAGAGGGAGCAATAGACTTCCCTGTGTTGAAATCATGTTGCTGTGGCTAGCCAATCTTGACTAATAGCCCAAGGGAAAACAAACGTACAATAATTTTGAGTATCGCTTATTTATTTGCTTGTTTGTGTGCACGCGCTGTATACAATGTTCCTGTGTGTGTGTGTGCAACTGCACATACATGTAGGCATACATGTGGGAGATCAGGGGTCAATGTCCGGTGTTCTTAGCTCTCTCCACTGTGTTATAACTATTTTTATTGTATGAGGAGGTCTGTCACCAAACCTGGTATCCACAAACTGGTTCAACTGCCCAGTGAGTTCTCATGATTACCTGTTAAAGCAAGTTTTTAAAATTTATTTTTAATTTTTTCCTTTTGTTTTGCTTTTATTTTTATTTTATTTTCTTTTTTCTTTTTTTCAGAGCTGGGGACCGAACCCAGGGCCTTGCCCTTGCTAGGCAAGCGCTCTACCACTGAGCTAAATCCCCAACCCCTTGTTTTGCTTTTAATGACATTACTCTGTTCTGAAACTCAGTTTGTAGACCAGGCTGACTTTGAACTCAGAGATCTGCCTGCCTCTGCCCTACCACTGTCCAGTGATATTTTTATTTTTAATCGTTTAAATGTGACATTTCCCTTTGTGCTCTACATCTCTGTTTCTGTCTCATGTCTGTCTCTGTCTCTGTCTCTCTGTGTGTGTGTGTGTGTGTGTGTGTGTGTGTGTGTGTGTGTGTGTGTCTTTCTCAAAGTTAAAAGAACACCTAAGCAGGTTGGTTAAAGGGAGAGAAACTATTCAGGGATAAAGGCAGAGAAACCACCCAACTTATAGGCTTAGACAACAGGTTCCCACTGCAGGGTCAGCTGCAGCTCTACTACAGAAAATGGACACAGGGTATTGTGTCTACCATGTCCTGCCCAATTGCCATATCTCTGGAAGGTTACGGTCTCATCTATGTCCCCATTTTCCCTACCCTCCACTACTCAGTTGATCTCAGCTGGCAGAACCTGCTGTCAATTATATAACTATACAACCCCAGGAAAGTTTAGAATTAAATATAGAGATGATGAGCTAAGTTAAATTCATAGCTAATATTTTTAGTATTAGCCAATGTAAGCCAATCTGCATGGGCTTATGGTTTATGTGCCGTACGGTAGCAAAGACAGACATTATACTCTTTAAAGAATCTGACATATTTCTGTTTTCTATTTGAAACGCACAATTGATTTTGCACTTGTGATTTTAGATAAAAATATATGCAGAACTGAAATGTATTAACTGTGCTGATCTTACGAAGAGAATCGTATTACTGCTCTGCCCTGTAAGGCTGCCAGGAGCCTTCACGAAGGTCTCATGACACTTAGCCTGCCACCACTTGCTGTCGCAAGGCTGTGTTATCCCCTGTAACAATGTGCCCCAGAGGCTAAGAAGGTGGTAGCCCACGCACAGAAAAGACCAGATAGGAACTTTTGAGAGCAAAGTTAGCTGAAGGCTGTGTCAGGAAACTGCAAATGTTTGCAGCAAAGGACCACATTGCCAATGCTATATTCCTCAAGGCCAGGAGGCAAATCCAGAATATTATGTAGACTAATGTATGTAATCTAAAAACTGTTTTTAGCTCTGGGGTTGTACAATAACAAGCAACTGAATTTGGACCACGAATTATGGTGTGCTGACCCTTGGCACAAAGTTAAAACTATGTGTTCTAGCTGAGTGTTGTGGCAAGTACCTTCCATCCCAACATTTGGGAGCAAAGGCAGGTAGATTTCTGTGAGTTCAAGGCCAGCCTGGTCTAAATAGTAAGTTCCAGGACAGCCAGAGCTACACAATAAAGAGATCTTGTCTCAAACAAACAAGCACAATCAAACAAAGACAAAGATTAAGTGTTATGGTTTGGATCAGGTTTGAGTGTATCCCCAAGGCCCCAGGTTATGAAGTAGAATCCTTGTCCTGAGGAGGGGAGGGAAACTGACTATGAGTTTAGCAGTGGGTGTTTTAAGCCTGATTAGATATAAAAATGAAATAAAGGGACAGATGAGATTGTTTAATTCAGAGAGATGTGACACTGCACCAAGGACGAGGGACACACAGTGTCCTGTGTCCCTTCTCTACAGAGGAGTTGTGCGTGATATACCAGCAGGGACCTTATGTTCTAGATAAGACCATAGGGGAGAGCCAGACAACCAAATCCTGGTGTTCATAAGAGAAGAGGAAGAACAAAAGACATCCACATTCCCTGTCCTTGTCACCTGAGAGCCCGTGCAGCCGCAAAGCTCAGTCATCTGTGGAAGTGGGTTCTTTGGAGCCAAATATATGTAACCATGGCTTGGAGACATGGATTCAGGTGATTCCAGGAGCCAAGTTCCAACGTGGTAATGCTTTCACCAAGCTTTTTATAGTCAGGAAACAAAGAAAATGAAAAAAAATGAAGAGACTTTAAAAATACCCAGGTCAGGGTTGGGAGAGAGTTCAGTCGGTAACGAGTTGGCCTTGAGGTCAGGAGGACAGAGTTCCATCTCCAGAACCCGCATCTGAAATGTTAGTCACAGCACCTGCTTATGATCTCAGCACCGAGGAGGTAGAGATGGGGGATCCATGGGACTTGCTGGCCAGCCAGCCCAGACTAGTTTCATCAGTGAGCCTCAGGCCAATGAGAGAGCTTGTCTCAAAGAGGTGGTCAGCATTCCTAAGAATGTCATCTGACGATTTTTGTCTCCAGCATCCACACACATGTTCACCACATGCACAGGTTCTTGTGCACACATATGATGTGCACATGTGCACAGATGCATAGAAAGTTAAAATACATTGGTGGAAAGATCAGGTAGGCAGGTTTACAGCAAAGCTTGTAGGCCTCCCGCACTGATGACAGCCTTTGGGTTGGTGGTTTGCACATTCCAAAGGGATTTACTTCTCAGTCACATGAAGGAATGTTAGGTCAAACACAGAGGTAGACACTGATTGCTACTTAGGAGGCTAAAGGCAGCTCAAGATAATTTAACTTTGGATGGGCAACATTCCGGTCCTCTGCAATCACAGACAAGTCCTAACCAGTAACCAGCCTTGTAGAATCTTTAACACAGATCAGGGTGGCATGTCAAGGTCACTACAAGACACGGCCCTTCAACTTCACATGTCCAGAACCATACACCGAAAGAATCTTCCTTTCTTGACAACTCTCTCGGCCTGTAGTACTGTGTTATTGCCAACAAATACATGCAGATAGTAACTAACGTTAAGAAGACAGAATTTCCAGCTACGGCTCACCAGACTCCACAGGAGAACCTGTGTGCTACTGCCCCACGTGTTTGCCCTGTTAGAATGTGCTGGAAGGAGCAGGTGCACTTTGAACAGGGCTCACATGAGGCCATGCTAATGGGGAAAGGATAGACCAGGAGCAAGCCCCCATCCGGGCTTTCTCTTCCCTGCCGGCTCCCAAATTGTGGGCTTTCCTGATATGATTGTATTTCTTAGGTGCAGACTACAGCAGTGCTCTGCTGAGTCCTTACCCTGCGGAGCTTACTGTGTCATAGATGAGTGGAAACCATTCCTTCTGCGGTGGCACAGTGACTCCCGATAGTTGCTTGGATGCACAGTCTACTGTTTCACTGTTTTAGACATTAGGAGAGACTTCCAAGAGGAGGGGAAACCCAAACCGAGACCTGAGGTTGGGAAGGAATTCACAAGAGACAGAACTCTGCAGTGCTGAGACAGTTTGCAGAGTGACAATAACATCCAGGTATTAAGTCCTTAGTCCTCAGGTTTGTGCTACCGTGGAGTAGCGGAAGTTTTAAGAGGCGAGTCTAACATGGGATCTTCAGGTCCTTTTCTCCTCTTCTCTTTCCCTTCCCTGTCCTGAATGGGGCAGTTTCATTCCACAGCATGCTCCTGTTGTGATGTAGTAGCCTACCACTGGAGACCTGAAGGCAATATGTTGGCCTCATTTGGATGGGAAGTGCCAAAATGGTGATCCCAAATTAATCTCTTTCTTTACAAGCTGATAGCCCAGGTATTTGTAATAGTGCTGGAAAACTAAGGCACGCATTACCTCATTTGACATCCTGTGGGATAAATATTGGTTCCATTGTGCAACTGAAGACTTTCATTAATGGAGACGGTTAGCCAAGGGCAGAGAGCTAAGGCCGTGAGCAGGATTGGGCGCGTGCGCATGCGCGCGCGCGCGCGCGCGCACACACACACACACACACACACACACACAGAGAGAGAGAGAGAGAGAGAGAGAGAGAGAGAGAGAGAGAGAGGACTTGTCAGGAGAAGGGGACTCAGCAGGTACAAGGATACACGCTGTAGAGCTCAGTGGGAGACTGGCATATCCAGGGAGCTGTGTATCTGGCTATTTTATACAAGCACTCCACGTCTCACACTACCAGTGAGTGCTGTGTCAGATCCTTCTCATGATTTGAATTTCTGACTCCCCTTTTGTGATTTCCTAGAGAAAACTCTTGACTTTCAACTCTTGGCTCCCGTGACAGGGGAAGGCCCTGCCATGGTTCCACATGCTTTATTCCAGACATGGGCCTCAGTGTGATGACCTAGGGTGATAGAACCTTTAATGTGGGGTCCGATAGAGGGCAATTAGACACTCCACCCTTATGAAGGGATTCTATCTCAGGAGTGACAGGTTCAGGAGACTTAGTTCCCTGGGAAGTCCTCTGTGATAAAGGAAGGTTGCTCTTTTGCTCCCACACATATGAGTCACAGTTTTTCTTCATCTGCTATTGGATCTGAAGACCCAGGGGCCTGCACCAGGTTATATGATGCTAGGACTTGCCAGCTACCAGAAATGAATGAAGTAAATCTCTTCTCTTTTTAAATTAACTTAGCATCTGGAATTATGTTACACAATAAAAAAAACCATTCCCATTGATATTTATTGTCAACTAAATAATAGAAACTCGGACCTCTGGAAAGAGTGAGCCTCAATCGAACAATTGACTCAATCAATTGGACTTAGTCAACTGTGGGTGACACTATCCCTAGGAGGTATCCCTAAGCTGTATAGCAAAGATAACAGCGTGTAAGACACAGAGAGATGGAACCAATAAGCAGCACTCTTCTATAGTTTCTGCTCTACTTTCTGAATGAACTCCTGCCCTGAATTCCCTCAATTACAGATTGGGACTGAAGTAGAATAAATGTGTTACTTCTCATGCACTAAGAGGTAATTCAAAGTGTGTATGTTGTGGTGTGCCTTCCTGAAGATGGCACCCAAGGATTCCTGCCTCCTAGTATTTGTGTCTCTGTTCAACCCTTGAATGTGGGGTAGATTTATTGGTTTGCTTTTAGAGACAGTGCAGCAGAAATAATTGAATGTCACTGTCTTAGTTAGGGCTTCATTCTTGTGAAGAGACCCCATAACCAAGGCAATTCTTTTTTTTTTTTTTTTTCTTTTTTGGAGCTGAGGACCGAACCCAGGGCCTTGCGCTTGCTAGGCAAGCGCTCTACCACTGAGCTAAATCCCCAACCCCAACCAAGGCAATTCTTATAAGGACAGTATTTACCTGGAACTGGCTTACAGGTTCAGAGGTTCAGTCCATTATCATCAAGTGGGAGCATGGCAGCATCCAGGCAGACATGGTATAGAAGGAGCTGAGAGTTCTACCTCTTCATCTGAAGGCTACTAGGAGAAGACTGCCTTCCAGGCAGTTAGGACAAGGCTCTTAAAGCCCACTTCCACAGTGACACACTTCCTCTAACGTGGTCACACTTACTCCAACAAGGTCATACCTCTAAATAGTGCTACTCTCTGGGCCAAGCATATTCAAACCACCACGCTCACTATTAGCACACAAATGACCATGCCTTTGAACCTTCCATTTCAAATGAAGCAGTCTTGAAGAGTTATTTTGTAGAAAGGTCCATGATGCAAGAAACTGCTTTCGTCCGTGGTTATGAGTTTAATTATATTTCCTAAGTTCCAAAATAAAAGTCTTGCGATATTACTTGGAAACAGCATTTTTTTTTTTTTGCTGTTGTTGGGTTTTATTTTGTTTGTTTGTTTCTTGCCAACACAATAAAAGTTAGGTATGGTCATATTGGAAATGTTAGTTAGCTTTCTGTGGCTATAACAAACACCTGTGACACCTTCACTCATGAAGAGAAAAGAGCTGCATGGGTTTATAGTTTTGCAGACTTGTCGTCTGGTGACAAGTTCACAAGAAGCATGTGACAAAGCCATTACTACACACGTCATAGCCAGGAAGTGACAGAGAGAAAAGAATGAACTGAGGGCCTTCTTGAAAAGCACACCTTTAACGATTGGAAGGAAGACTTGCCACTGTGCCTCACTTCCTCCAAGTGGTGCTAAGTATAAGGCTAAGCTTCCAACCTAGGGACCTTTGAGGGCCATTCTAGACATTCTAAAACATTGCCACTGGGTTGGTGTGAGTCCTAACCCTGTGACTGTTACATTTTTAAGAAAGAAATTTAGGAGTAGAAACATACATGGGCAGTGTTGGTATTAGGAACTGGCTTTATGGTTGTTTGCAGACCCCCTCTGAACTCAGTGATGTTGACAATGTGACAGGCACCCCCATCTGTTGCCATGGCAATCCCCATACATTCCCAGTGTCCATTCACCTCCCACCTTTACCTGTGAGAGGTTACGTCATAGCCTAAATAAAAGGTAGACCCTTCCTGACCTTTGGCCCTTCTCTCTCTTTTCCCACTTTGTCTCTGTCACCCACTTTTGTCCCCTCCCCCACATGGAACCTCTCTCATGTGGAACTGCATTGGCCTGGTGTGGTCTGTCCGGACTTGAGGCGAGATTCCAGCACAACCGAGCACCATCCAAAGATCCCTGGCAGAGGTCAAAATGAGGAAGCTGCCAGAGAAAAGCCATACATCAACAGGCTGTGCCCTAAAGCCTTCATGGAAACTGTCATTCTGTTACCGTCTAATTTTTGAACTTGGAGAAAATCAATCCTTTTCGTGGTACTGTGTTATGAAGTCCAGGAAATTATTTCATCAGTCAATGACGAGCCTGGGTATGAAGCCTGCCAACAGGCAAGAGTGTGCCTGAAAGAGGATCTTGCAGGGTGTGGCCAGCAGTCAGGCTATGTGAACTTGCAAGCATTCCACTTTCACTCTGGGGACAAGCCTGGAGATGACCATAACCCCAAGTGACCCTAAACTGCAGACTTGTGAGACATCTGGAGCTGAAGTACTAATCTAAGTGTTCCTTTCTCTCATCCCCGCCCGCCCATCAGGAAGGTAATTTAGGAGTTAATGACGGTTGGTTACCAACTCCAGGACTTCCTGATAGGAGCCAGGGAGCAGAGCTCAGGAAGGAAGAATGGGAGCGTTAAAAATGCTCTGGAAGGGATGCAAAAATTGAAAATGACAAATATGGTATCAGAAAGATGACAGACACAATCAGTTTCTAACTGATACTACACGTGCTGAAGAAACGGCTCAGTAGTTACGAGCACTGGATGCTCTTCCAGAGGGCCTGGGTTTGATTCCCAGCACCCATACAGCAGCTCACAACCATTTGTAACTCCAATGCCAGGGGATCTGATGCCCTTTTCTGGTTTTCCTGGGTACTGCACAAAGGCAGGGCACACATACATACAGGCAAAGCATTTATGTTTTTTGTTTTTAAGATTTTATTTGGGGTTGGGGATTTAGCTCAGTGGTAGAGCGCTTGCTTAGCAAGTGCAAGGCCCTGAGTTCGATCCCCAGCTCCGAAAAAAAGAAAAAGGAAAAAAGAAAAAAAAAAGATTTTATTTATTTTATATAAGTGAGTACCCTGTCACTGTCTTCAGACACACCAGAAGAGGGCATCAGATTGTGTTGCAGTTGGTTGCGAGCCACCATGTGGTTGCTGGGAATTGAACTCAGGACCTCTGGAAGATCAGTCAGTGCTCTTTTTTTTTTTTTTTTCGGATTTGGGGACAGAACCCAGGGCCTTGCGCTTCCTAGGCAAGCGCTCTACCACTGAGCTAAATCCCCAACCCCCAGTCAGTGCTCTTAACTGCTGAGCCATCTCTCCAGCCCCCAGGCAAAGCATTTATACACATAGAATAAAATAGCAAACAAACTGATTCCATAAACCATATGGAAAAGCCTGCTATATGGCTCAGTGGGTAAAGGCACTTGGTGTCAAGCCTGCTGACATAAGTTCGAATCCTACTGCCAACTATGGAAGGAGAGAACTGACTCACCAAGTTTTCCTGTGGGGGATACACACACACACACACACACACACACACACACACACACACACACACACCCCATAAGTGAATGTTTAAAAAGGTTTTAAAAAGAAAAACATATTAATTCAAGAACTTTGGAGCACTGCACATTACCTGTATCATCTTTAAAAGATTGTAACGATTAAAACAATTTCAAAGAAGTTGCAAATCTAGAATCTAGAGAGTTTGTTGTTAGTGGTGCTACATATATGTCTCAGCTCTGCTGTTTCTTTTCTTTTTTTTTTTTTTTTTTTTTTTTTTTTTGGTTCTTTTTTTTGGAGCTGGGGACCGAACCCAGGGCCTTGCGCTTCCTAAGCAAGCGCTCTACCACTGAGCTAAATCCCCAACCCCAAAAATGTGTAGCCCAGGCTGGCCTCGAACTCGTGATCCTCCTGCCTCTGCCTCCTTCAGCAAATCCTACCGGTGTGCGCCACCACAACCGGCTTCTTTTTTTTTTAAAGTATTATTTATCAATGCAACATTTTTTAAAAGATTTATTTATTGTATATGAGTACACTGTAGCTGTCTTCAGACACACCAGAAGAGGGCATCGAATCTCATTACAGATGGTTGTGAGCCACCATGTGGTTGCTGGGATTTGAACTCAGGACCTCAGGAAGAACAGTCGGTGCTCTTAACCACTGAGCCATCTCTCCAGCCCAGCTCTGCTGTTTCTGAGACGGACGAATGGGGCAGTTTTGCCTCAGAGCAGATGGAGCTCAGAGCAAGGTCACTGTTGCTGCGTCCAGCAGGACCGTTATCTTGACAGAAAGAGTTAGTCATAGCAAGCGTCAGTTGCAAACTGTGGATGTCAATTAGGACTGGTGATTGTGCTGAGCTGATTCAGGCAAGGCCATTGCTACTTCAAGGTCAGGTTGTTGCAAACCATGATAAGCCTCAGTTGCAATTATCCCAGTGTGCCTGTGACATTGAACCACAGCCTGCGTAGAACGCCCCATCTCTAGGGTAGGCTGCTTAGAAAGCCACTGTCAAGGTCCATTGTCTCATCTGCCAGGGCTTTTCTGAAGTATACTTTAGTAACTCCACTTTTGCCTTCAGTCTTTGGTGAATTCATTCACAGCCCATGTGTCACTAGCCTGTTAATGCCACTCCTGGCATGAAGTCTTTGTGTAGGGTATAGGACAGAAGAAATAGATAAATGTGTTAATGCTGGTGGAATAAGAGATTTTACTAGTGTCTTAGTCAGGGTTTCTATTCCTGCACAAAACATCATGACCAAGAAGCAAGTCAGGGAGGAAAGGGTTTCTTCAGCTTACACTTCCACATTGCTGTTCATCACCAAAGGAAGTCAGGACTGGAACTCAAGCAGGTCAGGAAGCAGGAGCTGATGCAGAGGCCATGGAGGGATGTTACTTACTGGCTTGCTTCCCCTGGCTTGCTCAGCCTGCTTTCTTATAGAACCTAGGACCACCAGCCCAGGGATGACACCACCCACAATGGGCTGGGTCCTCCCCACTTGATCACTAGTTGAGAGAATGCCTTACATCTTGGTCTCATGAAGGCATTTCCTCAAGGGAAGCTCTTTTCTCTGTAAGAATTTCAGCTTGTGTCAAGTTGACACACAAAACCAACCAGCACAACTAGGTTAGATGAAAGACACAAAGGAAGAGGCTAGAAAGAAGCCTGTGGTAGTTGGGGAGGGTGGTGAGGTGGCTCAGTGGTTAAGAACACTTGTTGCGGGGCTGGGGATTTAGCTCAGTGGTAGAGCGCTTACCTAGGAAGCGCAAGGCCCTGGGTTCGGTCTCCAGCTCCGAAAAAAAGAACCAAAAAAGAACACTTGTTGCTCTTCTGAAGGATTTGGGTTCAGTTCCCAGCACCTACAAAAGCAGCTCATAATCATCTGTACTCCTGTTCTAGGGGATCTGATGCCCTCTTCTGACCTCTGCGGACACCAGACATCCATGTGGTGTCCATAGAGATCATGGAAACGCATGCACATGCACACAAAACACTCATAAGTGGAAATAAATAAATCTAAGAACAATTTGAAAACTATCTGTGGTGAGAGGCTTATTGTTTATGAGGTTAACACTGATGGTCAACTTGTCAGATCTATGGGGATACCATATCTAGATTAGGTAATCTCTAGGCATGCCTGTCCAGGATGTTTTTGGGCAGGGAAATTGAAGTGGAAAGACTCACCCTGAATGTGGCCATCACCTTCCATCAGAGCCAGTATACAAGGAGCTCCAAGGGAAAAACCCTTTGCTTGCTTGCTTTAGCCTCTTACTAGTGATCGCCTCTGCCACTGCTTTTAAATTCTTTTGCTGGCACCAGAACCCGGTTTCATTGGCTCTCCAACATGGAGTGAAGGCCAATGGCCCTACAGGGGCCTTTGGCATCAGGTTGGGATGTCCGAGACACCAGGGCTGGTGGACTGGCAGTTGCCAGATTCCTAGCCTTTCCACAGTGCAGGCAGCCATCCTTGGACTGACTATTCAGGCCACAGTATGTAAGGTGGTTAAACAAATCCCCTTTTTATTAAAAGTCATTATATTGGTTTTTTTTCCTAAAGAGAACCCAACTATACTGTCTTATGTTATGTGCTACAATATAACAGGAAACGTGTAGAAGGACGTTATAACAAAACGTTATTGTGAAATGCTAGCTTTGGTCACTCTGGGTTCTCAGTTTTCAGTCATCACATTTCAAATTAGGGTAAAACAGTAAACGCAAGATGATTTCTTTGCGACTGCGGAGGTTCTGGAAGACACAGAGAAGCCCCTCTGGAGAAGAGTCATTCGGCTCTATGGCTTCCCGGTTTCTCCTTCACAGACTGAAGACTGTGGGGAATAGCGAGCAGCCCGCAGCTCGGTTCCCAGCAGTGAACCTGAGAACCCCAGTCTGGCTGCTTCTGGGGCCCGCTCTTCCTGGGTCGGATCGGCAAAGGCCGGAGGCGTGGCCTTGAGGGAGCCGGTGTCGGCAGTGACCAATGAGAATGTGCTGTGGGCGTGTTTGGCCGAGGAGCGGGCGGAGACGTACCCGGCCTGGGGCGCGCCCTCCGCTCGGCGGCCTTTTCTTCCGCTCCCGCACGGAGGTGCTCCCAGGCGGCTGCACTGGCTCGGAGGAGTAGCAGGAGGAGCTCCGCCGCAGGGTGAGTTCCCGGCCGCACTGCTGCCTCATGGACCCAGCCAGAGAACCGCTGCGGCGGGTTTGCTCTGGGCTGAAGTGCCCCAGGGTTCGCGGGCTTCGGGTGGGTACGAGGCTCCGGGGCTCGGGCTCGCTCCGGGATCCGGGCTCGCTCCGGGATTCGGGTGGTTCTGAGGGAGCCGTGGAGGATAGCTGAGGGCCGTCCGGGAGGCTCAAGGATTGAACCTTTTGCTGCGGCACTTCCTCCCACCGGTGTGCGCCCCTCCCATCCGTGGGCAGAGACAGTGCGGCTTCAGCACCCGCGAGCTCAGTACCCGGGATAGGGGCCTTCACCCATTGAATTGCTGATGGAGGGCTGGAGCTGCAGCTCAGTGGTTGAGCTATTTAGCGTTTGCAGGGTCCCTGGTTCAATCATCAGCGTAGCTAAACAGACGGATAATAAACAATTTCCATTTTCTTTAAGGCAGGGTCGCGCGCGCGTGCGTACACACACACACACACACACACACACACACACACACACACACACACACGCTCACGCTCGTGGAACAAGTCAGGTTGCTGCTTGCGAGTTCGCAAGAACCTGTCAAATGAATTGCTCTAGAAGTTAACGTGCTAATGCGTTTTAAAGTCTCTCTGGGTGTAATTTCAGGCAAAACACTCGTAATAGTCAGGATTGTTCTTGCCTAAGAATAGCAAAGCAATGCTAGAACGCCCTTGCAGATTCTACATTCGGAGATGTGTTAGTGTAAAGTTGAGATTACATGGATTTAGATCTTAGCATTGTCGATGCCAACTTTTGTAACATGGGCTCAGTTATCTCGTGAAAGAGTGGTACCATTTCTAAAATGTTTTTAAACGCCATATTTCATCCATATGTGCTGAGTTTGTTTTTTTTCTGTACACCTAAAACAAAAGATTTATCCAGTCTTATTTATGTGTCAGTGAGTGAGGTTTATACGCACCACACGTGTGCAAAGTACCCTTGGAAGTCAGAAAGCATCAGATCCTCTGAAACTGGAGTTATAAGCAGGTTCTGAGCCACTTGGTGTGGATACTGGGAATCAAATCCTAGTCCTCTGGAAGAGCAGCCAGTACTCAACTGCTGAGCCATCTCTCGGCCTCTCACTGTGTGCTTTTAGAACAGAATAGGGAATAGGAAAGGCTTATGAGAAGACAGTGTAACTGAGGAGAGATTTATGAGAACACAGAAGGGAGTAGTTTGTGATTACTGTTTAAGACTGTAGACTGGGGGTTGGGGATTTAGCTCAGTGGTAGAGCGCTTGCCTAGCAAGCGCAAGGCCCTGGGTTCAGTCCCCAGCTCCGAAAAAAAGAAAAAAGAAAAAAAAAAAAAAAAAGACTGTAGACTGGGGCTGGAGAGATGGCTCAGCGGTTAAGAGCACCCGACTACTTGTCCAGAGGTCCTGAGTTCAATTCCCAGCAACCACATGGTGGCTCACAACCATCTGTAAAGAGATCTGATGCCCTCTTCTGGTGTATCTGACGACAGCTACAGTGTACTTATATATAATAAATGAATAAATCTTAAAAAAAAAAGACTGTAGACTGAAAGAATGGACTAAAATTAAAATGATTTATTAATTATATAAGAGGAACTCGGAAAGCCCTCAGAAATACCAGCAGTACCAATTTAAAAAATGATCATACAAAGCAGCTAGTTTCATCGCATTGACTTCTTTGCTTTTGGTCCTCACCCTACCCACCTGCCCTCAGCTCCCTCCATCCCCCCATCCCTCCATCCACCATCTGCCCTGTTAGAGCCCTTCTGCTTTCTAGACCACCAGTTATTTCCTGTCTCTCTGAAGGTCTTTCCCTCCCTTCTCATGACTCTTCCTTGTAATGTGATCTGTACACATACACTTACAAATACACATATATTTATAAGCATAAAACACGGAATATTTGTCTTTCCGAATCTAACATATTGCTTAATATAGTGACTACCAATTGTATACGTTTCCCCAAAATGCCTTGATTTCATTTTTTTCTTATGGCTGCATAAAATTCTATTGTATGTGCGGATCACTTATTTTTATTTTTAATTTATTTCTGGTATTTTTGAGACTCACTATGGAAATAGGTGTTTTTGGGTCTCCTTATGTAGCTTTGGCTAGCCTAGAACTTGATACGTAGACCAGGCTGGCCTTGAACTCACAGGGATCCACATTACCTCTGCCTCCAGATTGCTGGGGCTAAAGGCATGTGTGCCTCTGTGCATTTACCTGCAGTTCCTTAATCCCATCTCATGAGTAGTTGGCAAAGATTCCCTCCCTCCCCCTTCTCTAAGCTGCCTCCTCACTGTTCTCTTTATGCAAAGAGCCTTTTAATTTCCTGTAATCCTATTGGTTTTACTTCCTGTAAGTATTATGCTTTAATGGCCCCTCTTTACAGTTGTACAAATAAGGCAGGTGGAAATAAATGTTCATTAACACATCAGAGATGATATAATAGAATGGGTAACAGTATATGTGTTAGGTGTAGAGAGAATTTTTGAGGTTCTTTGTATAGATACTTTTCATTCAGTTTTTTTTTTTTTTTTTTTTTTTGTGTGTGTGTGGCGTTTGCTAGGGTTTGGACCCTCAGCTTTCGACATGCTAGCCAAGGTATATCCCTCAGTCTTCAGTAAACACCCACACATGCATATGTATTTAATAGCCTTGGAAGATACTGTTTGACTGTAAAGTGTTATGCAGAGGAAAGATCATACTGTTTCTTTAGTCTCAGCTGATCAGCAATCACAGAGTCCTAATCCAAAATATCACCAAGACCCTAATAGAGTCTTTGTTTCCTTCTGAAAGCCGGACTTCCAATGTCTGCATTATCATCTAAGTTCCTACAACAACTGTGCATTAAAGTCTGAGTTGAGTACTCAGCAGTTCCAGATTCTAAACATTTCTATAGTCTTCCCCCTAAAACAACATGGGAAGATTTCATCGCTGTAACACCCCACTCTTGGTACCAATTTCTGTGCTTGTTTTGTTTTTTCTGTTGCTCTAAGGAAAATACTCCCAAATGCAACTTGGGGAGGGAAGGGTTTCATCTGACAGGTTACATGTAGTCCACCCTCAGGGGAAGTAAAGGCAGAATCACAGAGGAACACTGCTAATGGCCTGCTTCCAGGCTCACATTCAGCTCCCTTTCTTATAGAGCTCAGCACCACCTACCTAGAGATGGTACTTCTCACAGCAGGCTTGGGCCTCTCATATCAATTAGTAATCAAGAAGATGCCCCACAGGCATACAACAGGTCACTTTTTCAATAGAGATTACTTACCCCTTCCTAGGTGGGTAAAGGTGACAACCAAGATTAGTCATCACACCTAGCATGCATGAAACCCTGGTTTGATCCTCAGCACTGCATAAAGCCAAGTGCTTATGCATGCTTATAATTCCAGGAAGCAGGAGGATGAGAAGTTCAGCATTATCTCTGTCTACATAGTAAGCCTGGTCAGCCTGGCATAAGAGACTGCCTCAAAAGCAAAACAAACTACTCCAAGGGGAAAAATACTTAATATTAAAACGTCTAGAACTAAAGATAGCTCAGAAATAGCAACAGAAAACTAGAAAGTTAATTGTTGACAGAGCATGAGGGTATGATGGTAGTGTAGATAATTTCTAAAAATTAAAGGTTAAAAAATATTTATTTTTATTTTTAAGTGTACATTGGTGTTTTGCTTGCCCATGTGTCCGTGTGAAGGTGTCAGATCTCCTGGAACAGGAGTTAGAGACAGCTGTGAGCTGCCATGTGGGTGCTGGGAATTGAACCCAGACCACTGTGCCATCATCATCTCTCTGGCCGGTAAATTATCTTCCACTTTCCATAAACATTTGCTGGCATTTTAGAGGCATGTGTGTGTTTTGTGTGTGTGTGTGTGTGTGTGTGTGTGTGTGTGTATGTGTGTGTGTGTGTGTGTTATGCTTGCATGTGTGTGTGTGTGCAGATATGCCCATGCACATATATCATAGACAAACACTTGTAAGTGAGAGAATGAAAAGAAGACTCATCTGTAATGAATCACCATTGCAGAACAGTCATTATAAGCAGAAATTTAGATTTCAGGGTCCCTGAGGCCAGCCTTTCTTTAGTTTACCAAGTTACAGAAACAGCACAGACACTTGGGCTGCACCCATGGGCGAAGAACTTCTAAGGAAGCCCATCACCACAGCGTTGCTTGATGGGTATATAGCATCAAGCTTCTGAAAACCAGTCATATAGTCGGTGGGCAGGGGCGGGAGCAGTGTTTGGGTGATGAGAGTTTCAGAGGGCTAGAGAGAGTGGTGAATACAGTAAGAGTCATCAGTTCATTTCAGATACTTGGTTTATAGTGGGGAGGGCTGGGGAGAGAGCTCAGCTGGTAAAATGCTTGCCCAGGATCTGAGTTTGATCTCCAGAACACATTTAAAAGCCAGGTGTAGCAATGAACGCATGCAGTCCCAGTGCTGGGGAGGTGGAGACAGGCGGACCCTCAGGACTCTGGCCAGACACTCTGGCTGAATCAGTAAGTTTTGGGCCAGTGAGAGGACGGAGAGGAATATCATGAAACACTGCCATCCAGACATGACATTGCTGCTGCAGCCATGGGCATCTGGGCTTGATGGATACTCACTAGATTGGCTTTTAACTTCCCATCATGCGTAGAGGAGGAGATAATGAAGCCTTCTCTTCCTCAGTCACTAGTGACTAGTGATGGTTGCTGGAGGAGGTGGGGTGTTATTTCTTTCTTAATGGTGTAGCCACTGGGAAACTGGGTGGGAAGGAGGGGTTCAGAAGGAAAGGGGGAAGAGACGGAAGGTAATCACTGTGAATATAATCACAGTGCATATGTACAAATACGCACATGAAATTTATGTATATAAATCCAAAAGTAATATAAGTAAGTCTCTTATATTCTACTCTACTCTTAATTTGTTGGGATGGCTGCTCTTGTGATGGTGGTAGTGGTGGTGGCGCAAGGGGCGCTTAGCATGAGAGAGTAACAAAGTGTGTGCTCTGACCAAGGTCTGCCTTGACTTTCCTTCATGCCAAGCTTCCTCTGTGCTTGTAACACAGTATAGATAGGGTGAGCTGACACTTACTGAGTACACACTCAAAGAGGATTGTGTTTGTGCTAAAGATGCTTCATTTGATCTAGGTTTATAGTGGTTTTCAACTCTAGTATTCCAGAGGGCTATGATGTTTTCCCTTAGGGAGTCACTGAGACTGTGCAAACATTTATTGCGTGAGAAACTACGAGATCTACGGTAAAGAAGACTGGCTAGAAAGCAGCCTCCAGTGCACTGTGATGGATGTGCACACACACATCAGGGTGTCAGCCTGGCAGAATGTAGGCTAATGCCCCTGGAGATGTAAGATTATGGATTGCTCATATGGGGCCTGCCTTAGAGTTTTATTGCTGTGATGAGACACCATGACCATGCCAACTCTTGTAAGGGAAAACATTTAATTGGGGATGGCCTACAGTTTAGAGGTTTAGTCATTGTCATCATGACAGGAAGCATGGTGGCACACAGGCACACATGGTGCAGGAGGAGGAGCTGAGAGTTCTACGTCTGGATTGGCAGGCAGCAGGAAGAGACAGTGAGCTACTCAAAGCCCACCTGTAGGGACAGCTTTCTCCAACAAGGCCACACCTCCTAATAGTGCCTCTCCCTACAAGCCTTTCGGGACCATTTTTATTCAAACCACCACAGAGCCTAGGGCACGGGGCTCAGCTTTAGTAAGGCAAGGTTTGCCCCTGTGGTTGATAGGGTTGTTTGGGGGGCATTCTCTGAATAAAACCCAGGGATAAGAGTTTGGAGCAGAAGCTGCCTGTGTGGGAAGTTCTGTGTGGCTCATTGATCGAATACTTAGTCACCAGGGAGTGGAACTTTCATAGGATTAGAAGGATTAGGAGGTGTAGCCTAGTTGGAGAAAATGTGTCACTGGGGGTGGGCTTTGAGGTTCAAAAGCTCATGTCAGGCCTAGTCTGTCTTAGCTTGCAGATTAGGATATCTCTGCCCTACTGCTCCAACGAGTGCCATGCCTGCTGCCCTGCTGCTCCAGTGAGTGCCATGCCTGCTCCCGCTACGATGATAATGGACTAAACCTCTGAAACCGGAAGCCAGCCCCAATTAAATGCTTTCCTTCATAACAGTTAGGGTGGTCCTGGTGTCTTTTCTCAGCAGTAGAACAGTGGTTTTGAATCATTTTCCCTTTTTTATCTAGAACAAACCTGGAGGCAAACCAGAAGGAGGCAATGTTTGAATGACTGTAAGAAGACCAGACAGTGAAAATGTCAGCCCTCAACTGGAAGCCCTTTGTGTACGGAGGGCTGGCCTCCATCACCGCAGAATGTGGTAAGAGCCCTGGGCACTGAAGCTTTGCCTGAGGGATGTGGTGGCTGTCTTGGGTTTTGTGTTCAAGTTGCAAGCTCCACATTCAGACATGCCTTCTTTGGGTATGTGTGTAGACAGCCTAGCCATTTTGGCTACTTATTAGCAACTTTGGGTTTAAAGTGCACTAGGGGGAAAGTTGACCGGTTTCCCTGTTTCCTTGCCCCTTTCTCTACTTTGCCACTGTAAATCCACTGGGCAGCAAGAAGTTTGTCAGGCTCCAGGGCCTTCTCTGAACCAGACAGATTGACTGTGTCACTGACCTTGTGTATCACCCCCATTCCGTCCTGACTCTGTGAGTTGGGTTCTCCAGCCGATTGCATTGTTCCTGCATCCGATTGCATTGTTTCTCCATCTTGCTCCTGGGTTTGTGCTGTTTCATTAAACACTAGCTAACTGCCTGGCTCCTGGCTTGGACATTCCCTTTGCTCAGTTGACTTGCAAGGCTCACGAAGCCTCCACTCAATAATGCTGCTCAGCTTTCTGTGAATGGATCATGGGATTTGAAAGACTGATTCCTGTCCCCGAATGAGTTAGCCTGGACTTAGTGAGCCAGTTACTGTTTGAGGATGGAGTCTTATGTGTTTGGGTAACTGGACAGGTCAGTATTAAGTATTCTTACCTACCTCATCCAATTTCATTTATCAAAGAAAACTTCTTAAACTTTAAAGCCTCTGTTTAGTCATGGAACCTAATCTTAGCCTTTTCTTGCATAAAGAATATTTGAGGTTTTAAGTGGATTTCTTCTTTGTGTAAATGATTTTGTCTATCCGTGTTCTGTGGCAGTTCCTCCTCCTCACTCTGCTTTATAAAAAGACAGACATAGTAAATAAACGTTTAACTGGGTATGGTAGCCATCCCTGCAAGCCAGCATTATGGGAGACGGGAGCAAGCAGACCAGGAGTTCAAGGTCAGCTTTGGCTACACAGCAAGTTGAAGGACTGGCTGGGCAGCACGAGGCCCTATCTCCCAGAACAAAACAACAGTGTTTATTCATTTTGGGGGAGTTGGTAATTTTTTGCCTACCTCTGCTTTTTCTTTCTTTCTTTTTTTTTTTTTTTTTGTTTTTTTTCTTTTCTTTTTTTCGGAGCTGGGGACCGAACCCAGGGCCTTGCGCTTCCTAGGCAAGCGCTCTACCACTGAGCTAAATCCCCAACCCCTTTCTTTCTTTTTTTGAGACAAGATGTTGCTCTGTAGCTCAGGCTGGCCTCAAACTACTGATTTTCCCTCTGCTTCCTGAGTTCTAGAATGCCAGCAGGCTACCTTGGCAGCCATTCCTTGGGTCCACCTTTTTTGGACAGGTCTCAGTAACTCTGGAACTTGCTAGGTAGACTTGGCCACCTGGCCACAAGGCAGCCCCTGTTTCCATCTGCCCAGAGTCCCAGCAACTCAGCTTTTTATGTGGAGTCTGGGAATCAAATCCAGGCCTCCATGCTTACAAGGAAAATACTTTATCAAGTGAACTGTTTCCCCAGCCTTGCCACTTCTTAACGTTTCTCTTTTCAGGGAGACATTGTTTTCTTTTCCTTTAACATTTTAAGGTACATTTCCAATTGATTTGACTAAGACTCGGCTTCAGATTCAAGGCCAGACAAATGATGCCAAGTTCCGAGAGATCAGGTACCGAGGAATGTTGCACGCGCTGATGAGGATAGGCCGGGAAGAAGGCCTGAGGGCGCTGTATTCAGGGTGAGTATACTTCTGTGTGCTTGTGTTTAACTGTGGGTCCTTTGAAGTGCGTGCTTAAAGCAGCCCCTTCATAGAGGGGAAAGATGAACACTGGCAAGGGTTTGGAAACAGAAATTACCATGGTAAATTTCCCCTTTTAATTTCAACTCTGTTATCTAAGTCCATATGTAGCAAAGGGTTTGGTAAACTATCTTTTTATTAAAAAACAAATAATGATAAAAAGTACATGCTTTTAAAATGTTTCATTGTATAGCCTTTCACCCTTAGAAAGAATAGACCCTTCACTTAGCTATCCTGAAGTATCTAGATTTTTACCTTGATAAAAATATTATCTTGTGGTTAAGGCTTGCAAATTCCTTTAAATTCATTAAGCTACTGATGGGGCAGTGAGCAGGGTAAGGCTTGACCTATATTCTGAGTTCTTCACGGGGAACACAACACCCTTTGATGGTTTAAATGGTGGGTCTGAGGGACTATCAAAGGCTTAAGGGAACAATTGAAGGGTACTTACTGAAGCACCTAGGAACTGGCAAAGTGATCATAGGCTAAAGGGCCAAGGGCAGGAATCATGGTACCACAGTCCAGGAAGGTGATGCCTTGTGGTAGAAGACTGTGCTAGGGTGCTGCCTACGGTATGTGGTCATTTGCAGGGGTGGGGTGGGGTAGGGTGGGGTAGGATGCCTTGCTGCTCTCTCCTTTTCCCTTCCCTCTCCCATCAGTTGGACTCCTGGAGGTCCTCTGTAAGGGTGTCTGTGAGGTGTGGTCTGTAAGGATCAGCCTTTCTCAGAGCACAGAGAGGGGTGAGCGTGAGATAGATCCTACAGTCCCCCATGAACTGTCACCGATGGGGCTGCACATGTGGAAATGGGTGTACAGTGGCATCTGGTGTCCATGAGGGCAGGGAGGTGGGACTTTCAGGCCATTTAGGAAGTACAGAAGCAGACCTTGAAAGCTCAAGAAGAATTAGGTGAGCAAAGGGTGTAGGGGTATTCATATATAGCTAGGCAACCTCATAGTCCTACAGATAGCAAGTGTTCCAGCATGGGTGGTTGGGAGTTGGTGAACAGCAAGAAATGAGGCCAGAGTGTTACTAGAGTGTCAGAGAATGGACAGCCTTGTGCCATGCCAAGCACCTGTCCCACACTGGTGACCTAAGCCCTCCGTGAGCTCACCAATCCCCAGAGGTCTTTGTTTTTAAATCCAGCCAAGACATTTTATTTATATTCATTTGTCCACTCACTCATTCCTCCATAGAGAGGTCTTGCTGTGTAGCCTAGGCTGCCTTGAACTCATGGCTCAAGTGACTCTCCTGCTTTAGCCTCCTCACCACACACGGCCAAGTCAGTACTTTTAAAATCTTTAATTGTGCATAAAAACAAGAGAGCGGGAAGGTCCAGCAGACCTGGATTCATTCACTGTGACAGTAGCTGCAGCTGATGACGGCTCTGGCTTATCTGACCTTGACGCATGGCACATGTGTGCAGTTGGACTAAGGCTGCTTCTCATCCTTGGCGTCTGCCTGGTGCTTATCAACACTGGGTTGGCTCTGCCCGTGGTGAGTGAGGGCTGCGAAAGGTTTGTTGTAGGGAGTGTGCCTCCAGCAGGCCTCCATTATGAAAGGCACACGGCTGCCACAGGAGGAAGAGTAAGGAATTCTGAGAGATGGGCATCGTGCTGGGGGCAGAGACAGGAGATGGGAGCTGAGGTTTTGGTCTTGCGGATGGAGGGGGGGCAGACCGGAAAGCTGTAGGCAGCAGGATCAGCAGCATTGTGCGACTTCATTATGGGGTTCCCAGGTAGGAGGAAGTAAATGCTGAGGTCTGGACTTGTGGGTTTCACTAGTGTGTAGATATAACCACCCACCCCACCTCCATCCCCACAGGAGACAGAGGAGGAAGGCTAATGCTTAGAGATGGAGGGAAGTGGACTCTGTGGGAGATTTAATAGGGAAATATGCGGGATGTCTAAACTGAAGAACTGGACAACAGCTGGAAACTCTTCAGAACTGTGTTGGAATATGGGTCTAGGAATCATCTGTTAGGATGAGCATGAAGCCATGGGAGTGGATGGGCTTGGAAGAGCGGCGGAAGGAGAGGAAGGAGACAGCATCCTGGGGGAGCCTCCCTGAAGGCATGTGTGGGAGCTGTGGTGTAGAGAGTGGTGGTGAGAGGAGGAGAGTGGAGCGGGTCAGATGCTGCAAAGGTTACATGAGATGTTATGTGGAGACTGCCTTGTGATCTGTCTGTCTGGCCGCCTTGGTGAGGGGGCTCTCAGGTTGTAATGTAGGAGGAGGGAAATGTAGAAAGAGCTGGGCCAAGGGGCTAGGGGCTGAATGAAAAAAAAAATGAAACGGGAAGGAAAGGGCATGGCTACTCCAAGGTGTGGTAGAGGAGAGAGTTTATGGCAGATGTGTGGGAGAGCAAAAGCAGTGTCAGACATCTGTGAGAGCCCGGAGTGGACAAGACCAGACTGAGCTGGCCCTGTGACAGGAAGGGAAGAGAACCGTGGCAAAGGTCAGTGGGCAAAGGTACAAAAGGGGCAGGTAACCAAAATGTCTGCATTGTATAGGGAAGAGCCTTCCAAATAAGGACAACCCAGCCATATTCTGTAATATGTAGGGACTGAGGGATGCTGGGAGAACCTGGGGCCAAGTCTGTTTTGATATATTAAATAGGCATCTCAGCTGCTTGTCTGTGTCCTGAGTTTCAAACCTAACACAGGGTAAGCACACTACAGGTTGGCCTCCCAGAGGATGGGAGGGTAGTATCTAGGATGGAGAAATCTGCCTTGTGTTTGTTAATTGTGGCTTGAATTCTGTATGCCATTGGAAAAACAGGGACAGGAAATAACCGAGTGTGCTCTTCAGGAGGCACCAGCCTTCCTGGATTCTTTGTACTCTGAAAGGAGTATTTGTGCATTTTAATGTGAATGGGCAGATTGACTCCACGTTGGCATTTTCCTCCAGGTTAAGTACGGGCCTCAAGCTTCCACCCAGGGACCTAATAATTACCTCTGCCTTCAAGACCCATGTGTGGTTTTCTTCCGGTTTTAATGTTAAGATTTTCATTTTAAGCTGGATGTGGTGGTGCATGACTTTGATCCCAACACTTGGGAGGTAGAGGCAGGTGCATTAGAGGCCAGCAGGGTTGCATAGAGACACCTTGTCTCAAACAACAAAGCCAAACGGAAAACAGAAAGTCCATCCCAGCCGTATAGTTTATGCCTTTGCGCGTGGGCCCCTCTGATGTTGGCTTTTATCTGCTTCCATGCTGACGTGACAGGATTGCACCTGCAATGCTGCGCCAGGCTTCCTATGGAACCATCAAGATCGGCACTTACCAAAGCTTGAAGCGACTGGCTGTGGAACGCCCGGAAGGTGAGTGGCAACCTGTTCACCTGCGGTTAGTTTTTGGAATGAGTTTTCAATTATTTGGTTAATTTTCTACCAGTAAGGAAAGACTTGGTACAAAGAGTAAGTAAACCGCTCATACTGAGCTGAGTGGAAGAACGTGTATAAGGAGCTGTTTGCACAGGTGCTGTAGTCATTTCCTTTTTTTTTTTTTTTTAAAAAAGATTTATTTATTATGTATACAATGTTCTGTCTGCACAACCAGAAGAGGGCGCCAGATCTCATTACAGATGGTTGTGAGCCACCATGTGGTTGCTGGGAATTGTACTCAGGACCTCTGGAAGAGCAGTCAGTGCTCTTTTTTTTTTTTTTTTTTTTTTTTTTTTTTTTTGGTTCTTTTTTTTCGGATCTGGGGACCGAACCCAGGGCCTTGCGCTTCCTAGGCAAGCGCTCTACCACTGAGCTAAATCCCCAACCCCGCAGTCAGTGCTCTTAACTCTGAGCCACCTCTCTATCCCTCACTTGCTTTGTTTTTCAAGACAGGGTTTCTCTGTGTAGCCCTGGCTGTCCTGAACTCTCTGAAGACCAGGCTGGCCTTGAACTCACAGAGTCCACCTGCCTCTCCCTTCCTCAATCAAGTGCTGGGATTAAAAGCGTGGCCCATCCTTTTTGTTTTTAAATCCCCTCCTCCCTAACTCCCCGACCCACCCACCTCCTCATCCTCTCCCAACGCCATGCTCCTTCTTTTATAACTCAGACTCTAGGTGCTGTCTTGTACTCCTGGTGTGAGAGCATCCACTGCAGTGTGGTTGGCCTACCAGAGCTACACTCTTAAAGGAAAATGGTTCTCACTACCCCACGAATCATCAGCTGTCAACAGCTGCTCAGCTAGGGGTGGGGGACAGTCATTTGTCCTTATGATCAAAGTGCCTAGCTATGTGCTTACTGTTTATGCTTGTCAAATGAATTTTCTAAAATTGATTACCATCCACTTTCAGGAAGGTACAGGATGAATACATTCTGGCTATTAATAGCTCTGCCAGCAGCATGAGTCTGGGGGTAAATATGAATATTTACAAGACAGTTGGACGGCATGTCCATCTAAGATGAACAGTGCGTAGTTATTTTAAAATGAATTGCTTGATTCACAGAGCATGCGGTTATATTCTGGTGAACAGAGAGAGAGTGTCATGGGTTACATTACTTATATTGGAGTCATTTACAGCAAAAAAAAATTTTTTTTTTTTTGGTTCTTTTTTTTGGAGCTGGGGACCGAACCCAGGACCTTGCGCTTCCTAGGCACGCGCTCTACCACTGAGCTAAATCCCCAACCCCAAAAATTTTTATATACAAAAAAGCCATTCACTGTGTCTTTGTAGATGAAACCCTGCTGATCAATGTTGTGTGTGGAATCCTGTCTGGAGTCATATCCTCAGCTATTGCTAATCCAACTGATGTTTTGAAAGTAAGTTCTGGCTGCATGGTAAGGCACATCCCACACTTACACTTACTACAGCCGAGCTCACTGGGTAGCTCTTAGATGACATTGTCTTTGATATTAATATCGCTTTCTTTAGTATGGCATGTGGTGTGCACCTTTAATCCCACCACTTGAAGACCAGGTGTAACCTATTTCTCTATGAGTTACTAAGTAGGAAAAAAGAGGTTTTGTGTGTGTGTGTGTGTGTGTGTGTGTGTGTGTGTGTGTGTGTGTGTGTGTAGCCTTGGCTGTCTTGGAACTCAATCAATAGACCTTGCTGGCTTCAAACTTGTAGAGAGCCACCTGTCTCTGCTTTCTGAGTGCTGGGATTAAAGATGTGTGTCACCACTGGCTGGCTCAAAGTCATGATGATCCTAGTTTTTCCCCCATAAACCATTAAGCACTGGATGGGTGGTTTTCTTAAGTCTTTGATGGAGGGGTGGAGAATGGGTCAGATTCCTTCTCATGTTGTTCTTTATGATGGTCTGTAGATCCGGATGCAAGCACAGAACAGCGCTGTTCAAGGAGGAATGATAGGCAACTTCATTAGCATTTACCAGCAGGAAGGGACTAGAGGACTGTGGAAGGTGAGCCCGTAGAGCAGCACCACACCCTGGCTTCTGTTCGCCCTTCTCCTCACTGTATTTTACTTTAAGTGTCATCAGGGAGTAAGAAGAACCATTTCCTGCCTTTGAAGATTCCTTCTTAATTTATCTGTCTATAAAATGAGAACATGAACATCTTGTAGTTTTAAAGTGTCTTTTGGTTGGTACATATGTGGGGTTTTGTGAAAGCTGAGGACCTTTTATTTGATGTTTTTTTTTTGGTTCTTTTTTTTCGGAGCTGGGGACCGAACTTGATGTTGTTTTATTTTCTGTTGTTTCAGTTCTTAGAATGTCCCCGGGGTCCCCTTCCCACTGGGTGGTTGGCCTGTTCAGTTTCATGGCTTAGGTGAAGTCTGTGTTTAGGCAAGTGCCCACGAAGAGTGCTGTTTCCTAGGAACCCCATGACTCAGGGCTCATCGGTTCACAGAATAGACCCTACATAGACCCTGGTATGATCCCTCAGTGTGACAGAGAAGCTGGAGGCTTTCAGGGATGGTTTGCCCTAGCCCCAGGCTGGCCAGAGTCAGAAGTGATCAGAGCTGTCGAGTTCTTGCTGGGTGGCCCTTTTCTGTTCTGTCATAGCACACCGCTCCCTAATGGCAGAAGTAGTAATGGTGGGATAGCACTGCCTATACCTTGGCCTTGTCTGCAGGGATTTGGAACTCATTTGCTATTCTCGTTTCTACCCAGGGCGTGTCCCTCACAGCCCAGAGGGCAGCCATTGTGGTCGGTGTGGAACTTCCAGTCTATGACATCACCAAGAAGCACCTGATACTCTCAGGCCTGATGGGAGATACTGTCTCAACACATTTTCTGTATGTTTATGGATTTTTAAAATGTTTTAAGTATGCATGAACTTAAGGTGAAATTTTGTGTAAATTTATGGACATTTTAGTGAAAATATTATAATAGTATTTTTTATTTGAAAAATTGTAATACAGAGGTCA